>NW_019154121.1:26329663-26617962 GCF_002288905.1 Enhydra lutris kenyoni
GCCAAACCCCCTGCCCTGGGCTTCCTCCACCATAGACCCGAAGCCCGAGAGAGGAGCCCAGACGGGAGGGGGACTCTCTCTGAAGAACAGATGTTCTCAGAGTAGCCCAGCCCTGGCCACCCATGGTGTCACAGGGCCCGGCTCAGACTGGGCCAGGTGAGCTCCCAGAGAGGCCGCTCTCCTGAGGGACCGCTGCTCCAACCGGGGCTTCCTGCTGGCTCTCTTCCTAAACCCCTGTCACAGACCCCTGCCCTGAGCACATGCCCCGTCTCTCCCTCCCTCCCTCTCTCTCTCTCTCTCTCTCACACACACACACACACACACACACACACACACACACACACGCCTGCAACTCACCCCGTTGGGCTTGATTTTGCACTCCGCTTTTTTCCAGTCCTTCTTCCGGCAGCTGGTCTGCTGGAGCTTAAATTCCAGCCTCACAAAGGTCCCTGCAGGGAAGGGCTGCCGCAGACAGAGAAGGGCCAGCAGCCGGCTGAGCTCACTGAGCACTCCCGGGTGTGACCCGTTCCTCCTCCCCAGCCCCCCAGGAAACAGCTGAGAAGGGGGCTGGGGTGTTGGCCTCTCCCTGGAGAACTGGGTGTTCATCGAGCCCGAGGGCTTGGGCACCTGCTTCCCAGGAACGAGCTTGCGGCCCTGAGCCCCATCCCGCCCCAGGCAACGCCGCTTGGCGAAGCCACTCACGCTCACCGTTTCCGTGGCGCTGTCCACGCCGGTCTCCCTGAAGGCCCACTGGACAGGCGGGTGCTTGTGGAACTCTTCCAGGGCCACCTGCAGGCCGCGCTGCTGTGCTGCCGTGAGCTCGGCTCTGCCCAGGCCCACTGCGCCCAGCCACAGGGCCAGCGGCATCAGCAGCTGCCACATGGCGTCGCGTCGGTCCCCCCGGCCCTGCCGACAGTGTTGGGTTCTCAGCTCTTCATGCCGGCCCGCAGCGCCGCCAGCACCTGGCCCCGGAGCTGGGGGGGAGCGCGGGGGGGTGCCTGACAGGGCTCCGGGCTGGGCTTGGAAGGCCAGGAGGTGGCCCTTCGGTCGAGATCCCCCTGGTATACCCTTGGTCCTCGAATGCCTCCCTACCCCCGCACTGTTCCCTGGGCCCAGCTCTGCCCATGTTTGGCCTCCTCCCGGGTAGGTGCTGAGTTGGCTTTTGTCCTCAGGCCAACAGCCTGGGAAGCCCTCCTGTTGCCCACTCGCACCCTTCCCCCAACCCTTTCTGGCCCATTCCTTCTCCCCCACTTTGTCTCTGATCCCCTTTCCTGCCCGTTGCTCTCAGAGCCCCCCTCGGCTTCCCCACCTCAGCCTCTCCAGGTCTGCTTCTCCCTCAGCACTCTGAGCCTGCGGGCTCCTTCCCAGTCCTGGGAACCCTGGCCCCAGCACCCCCTTCTTCCCCCAGGCTAACTCAAGGGGGAGGGGCAGGATATAGAATGGAGGCCAGCTGGAGGCCAAATAGTTTTGGGAGGACGCAAACACAGGGGAGGGGCCCAGAGTGGGGTGGGAACCGGGAGGATGCTTAACCCTCCCTATGCTGGGGCCGCTCCTGATCACTGGCCCTACCCCTGACCCCAGACCCCGGAGTCTCACCTCAGCCCCACCATGGCTTTCTTCGTTAGGCAGCCCCTCCCTCCCTTAACTCTTTTCTGGGGCCTTCCCTCCACCCCTCTGCTAGACCTCCTGATCCTGTCCCCTTATCCGTGACTGGGGTTGCCTGAGTCACGGACTCCCCCCAAAAACTCTGTGTGTACTGGTGGTCTTAGGACCAGAAAGCTGCAGATGTGGAAACGGAGGTCCCCTCAGGGAGAGATCTCAGGGTGTTGCCTTAAAACAAGGACTTACAGACGGGGTTGATAGATCTCACCCTTGGAGCTGCTCCCTTTGGCTGGTCTCCTTACACCCGGCTGCCTCCCTCGCCCTCTCTCCCCTCCTCACCTCTTCTGTGCCTCGGGGTCTCTGCTTCCCGTGGCTGACTCTAGGCCAGGCTGTCAGCCACTTCCTGCCCCCTCCACTCCTCCTGGTCAGCCCCCATCTCCTCCCACTCCCACCCCTTGGGCCCCTCCAGCTCCCAGCCTGCCCAAGGCTCCTCCCTACCCCATTAGGACCGGCCTCCTGGCAGACAGCCCTCTGAGACCTCCCTCCCGTCCACCCACAGGCCTCCCAGCTGCAATCTTGCCGCCAGACCTTGACCCCGACCCTGGCTGACTCTGGCTGACCCTGGCCAAGCCTGGCCAAGCCTGGCCAAGCCGCCCTCCCCTCCCCCTCCCCCTGACCAAGGAGCCCAAGCATCTGGTGGTCTTGACCCAGTCTCTTCTCCATGAGATGTGGGCTGCCTTGCCTGCCGCCCCACCCCCGCCCCAGCCCCGCCTCTGTAGGGCCGCCTTCTTCTTCGGCTCTCCTGAGTGACCAGTCCCTAGAATCCTCAGACACACATTTCAGGACATTCTTCCCAGAAATACAGACATCTTCAAACCCCATGGGACCTTGAGGAGTCATTTGACCCCTTCCCCTGCTTCCCAAGCCCTAAAACCACACCAGGAAGGAAGGCCTCTCTGTCAGAGTGGATTCTGGTGTCCAGCAACCCCTGTATCACAAGCACACACAGTCGGTCTTGATCCTGCATGTCCCATCCTTGCTGGTGAGAAATTCAGGGCTCTCACATGGCTCCTGGGAGGCCACAGGCTCAGCGGAAGGGTGTGATGGAATTAACAAAGTTAGTGTGGGATGGGGGGAGCTGTCCAAATACTGCTCAGCTCGCGTGCATCCTGAGCAAATATGAGTGGGCTCAGGGACTCGGTGGGCCGGGAACCAGCCTGGCCATTTCTCTGGCCCCAGGCCCTAAGCTAATTGCCCAAAACAGGGTCTCATTTACCTTCCCGAATACTTAGTGACTGATGGCCCAGTGTTTGGCACAGATTTTCTCCCCGTCCCTATTCACCCCGCCATGGATCTCCACACGGAGCTGGCAGCTTCCTTCGCAATGTGCTCTGGGGGCACCAGAAAGACCCTGGGCTGCAGGGAGCTCGGACAGCTACCGTGGTTCCTTCCATGCCGTCTTGTAGAACGCGTCCTGTATCTCGTCCCTGGTTGTCTCCCCTCCCATCTCCTTTCTCCTTGTGAATGTGTACCATCTTACTCATTCACCATTGTTCTGATGGCGTTTTGGGAAGGAATAGGGATAAACACGTGTGTGTGATCTGTCATGTTTAATCAGAGTCTATGAGTTACTAAAGAAGAAAAATGACTATCTCACTACTATATATATATATATATATATATATATATATATAGTGTGTGTGTGTGTGTGTGTGCCCCTAAAATTCATATGTTGAGGTCATAACCCTAGGTACCTCCAGAATGTGACTGTATTTGGAGGGTTGGACTTTAAAGAGGTAATTAAGGGAAAAATGAGGTCACATGGGGAGGTTGGGATGACTGATCCAATATGACTAGGGTCCTTTATTTATTTATTTATTTGACAGAGATCACAAGTAGGCAGAGAGACAGGCAGAGAGAGATAGAGGGGGAAAGCAGGCTCCCCGCTGAGCAGAGAGCCCGATGCGGGGCTTGATCCCAGGACCCTGAGATCATGACCTGAGCCAAAGGCAGAGATTTTAACCTACTGAGCCACCCAAGGCGCCCCGACTAGGGTCCTTTAAAGAAGAGATTAGGACACAGAGGGAGGACCATGTGGAGACACAGGGAAAAGACAGCCACCTACAAGCCAGGGAGAGGAACTTCAGAGAACCAACACCGCCAACACCTTGATCTTGGACTTTTGGCCTCAAGAGTTGGCAGAATAATTTTCTATTGTTTAAACCACCCAGTGTGTGGACAGTCCTAGCAAACCTACACATACACACACACACACACACACACACACACAAACACAGAAAATCCTTTCCTAAGACTAATCAGGTGCTTTGTGATCAAAGAATTAGCTAGAATGGCTAATACTAAGCTGAAAAAAAAAATCTAAATTGCCTTTTTGAGAATAAACATATGAATCCTGTATTTTATCTGGAAAAAATATATAAGAAATCAGGATGCCTTTTGTAATGTTTTAAGGTGGCAGGAAATGAAACTTGGATTTTAATCAGTGGCTGTTTCTTAACATTAACAGGGGAGTGCCTGGGTGGCTCAGTGGGTTAAGCATCTGCCTTTGGCTCAGGTCATGGTTTCAGGGTCCTGGGATCCAGCCCCACATCGGGCTCATTGCTTGGTGGGGAGCCTGCTACCCACTTCTCTCTGCCTGCTGCTCTGCCTACTTGTGATCTCTGTGTGTGTGTCAAATAAATAAAATCTTAAAAAAAAATTAATGGGGCACCTGGGTGGCTCCGTTGTTAGGCGTCTGCCTTCGGCTTAGATCGTGATCCCAGGGTCCTGGGATCGAGCCCCGCATCAGGCTCCCCGCTTGGCGGGAAGCCTGCTTCTCCCTCTCCCACTCCCCCTGTTTGTATTCCTGCTCTCACTGTCTCTCTCTGTCAAATAAAAATAAAATCTTTTAAAGAAATAATGTACCATGAACATTTAAAAATTTATAGTAACTCAAGAAAATTCAACAAACTAGGGGAAGAGCAAGATAGTGGAGGAATAGGAGACCGAAATATCATCAGGTCCCAGGAGTTCAGCCAGATAGTTAACAAACCATTCTGAACACCTACAAACTCAATGGGAGATCAAAGAGAAGAGCAGCAACAATAGGAATAGAAAAGCGCCACTTCCTGGAAGGTAGGACGCACGAAGTGAATCTGAGGCAACATTTGGGAAGAGAGACTGTGGCGGGGGGGACTGGCTCCTGGCAAGTGGTAGAGCAGTGGAGCACAAAATCGGAACTTATAGAAGTCCACTTCACTGAGAGATGTCGCTCCAGAGGCTAAGCGGGGCATGGAACCCTCACAGGACAGTGTGGTCTCAGGAACTGTGGGGTCACAGAAAGACCGGGGGTGTCTGAGTGTGGCAGAGCTCCCAGGTATCACAGCAGTGAAGCTGACTACAGAGACGGAGCTGAGGTGGGGGCTCTCAGCTCAGGGTTACCTTAAACCGTGATCCAAAGCACAGTTGGGCCACTGCTCTTCAAGCAGGGACCCCACAAGTGTAGATCCGGGGAGAGTCCCTCCTTCCTCCTCCAGGAGGAGGGGTGGGGCAGCACACTGAAGGAATCAGCTGGATTTGGAGACTCCAAATGGGGCCGTGTGCCAGAGATAGAAATGCTTGGTTTCAGGCCAGGTGAGCACGGAACATGGCCAGAGACCAAGGAGACAGGAGGGACTGATTGCTTTTAAGCACGAGTCTTGTAGATAAGTAAGAAGAAAGGCAAAATATGTCTGGTCACGTAGTACATGACCTATAGTTGAGCAAGACCAGACAAAAAGGATTGTCTAACTAACTGCAGGTGCTCTCCGGGAAGGGGAGATAACAGAAAGATAAGCAGGCAGCGTTCCATCTTGAGCAGGCCAGGTGTTTCCAGCTGCTCGGCTTCAAGGACATGTCATCCTCTCCCACAGAGGCCTGTTGCTAGTACAGGTTTTTCTTAAGGCTATCTTTAAGCATGCTTGGTGACTAGCTAATTTCTCATGGGTTATATTTTAAGTAATACATTGTTCTGAGGGACGGTTACAGGGAACAAGCATCAAAATCCAGGAGGCACAGAGAACCCCTCTCAGAATCAATAAAAATATGTCCACATCCCATCACCTAATAGTAAAACTTACAGGTCTCAGTGACAAAGATAAAATCCTGAAAGCAGCTTGGGACAAGTGGTCTGTAACATACAATGACAGAAATATTAGACTGGCAGCAGACCTCTCCACAGAGACAGGCAGGCCGGAAAGGACTGGCATGATATATTCAGAGCACTAAACGAGAAAAATATGCAACCAAGAATACTATATCCAGCTAGGCTGTCACTGAAAATAGAAGGAGAGATAAAAAAAAAGCTTCCAGGACAAACAAAAATTAAAAGAGTTTGCAAACACCAAACCAGCCCTATGGAAAATATTGAAAGGGGTCCTCTAAACAAAGAAAGAGCCTAAAAGTAACAGACCAGAAAGGAACAGAGACAATACACAGTAACAGTCACCTTACAGGCAATACACTGGCACTAAATTCATATCTCTCAATAGTTACCCCAAATGTAAGTGGGCTAAATGCCCCAATCAAAAGACACAGGGTGGGGCACCTGGGTGGCTCAGTGGGTTAAAGCCTCTGCCTTTGGCTCAGGTCATGATCTCAGGGTCCTGGGATTGAGCCCCACATCGGGCTCTCAGCTCGGCTGGGAGCCTGCTTCCCCCTCTCTCTCTGCCTGCCTCTCTGCCTACTTGTAATCTTTGTCTGTCAAATAAATAAATAAAATCTTTAAAAAAAAAAAAAAAAGACCCAGGGTATCTGAATGGATTAAAAAAACAAGATCCATCTGCAGGATATGCTGTCTGCAGGAAACTCATTTTAGACCCAAAGACACCTCCAGATTTAAAGTGAGGGGTGGAAAACTATTTACCATGCTAATGGACATGAAAAGAAAGCTAGAGTGGCAATCCTTATATCAGATAAATTAGATGTTAAGCCAAAGACTATAATAAGAGATGGGGAAGGACACTCTATCATACTTAAAGGATCTGTCCAACAAGAAAATCTAAAAATTTTAAATAGCTATGCCCCTAACATAGGAGCAGCCAATTATATAAACCAATTAATAACAAAATCAAAGAAACACATTGACAATAATACAATAATAGTAGGGGACTTTAACACTCCCCTCACTGAAATGGACAGATCATCCAAGCAAAAGATCAACAAGGAAATAAAGGCTTTAAATGACACACTGGATCAGATGGACATCACAGATATATTCAGAACATTCCATCCCAAAGCAACAGAATACACATTCTTCTCTAGTGCACATGGAACATTCTCCAGAACAGACCACATCCTGGATCACAAATCAGGTCTCAACTAGTACCAAAAGATTGGGATCATTCCTTGCATATTTTCAGACCACAATGCTTTGAAACTAGAACTCAGCCACAGGAGGAAAGTTGGAAAGAACTTGAATACATGGAGGCTAAAGAGCATCCTACTAAAGAATGAAAAGGTCAACCAGGAAATTAAAGAAGAATTGAAAAAAAATTCATGGAAACAAGTGAAAATGGAAACACAACTGTTCCAAATCTTTGGGACACAGCAAAGGTGGTCCTGAGAGGAAAGTATATAGCAATACAAGCCTTCCTCAAGAAACATAAAAGGTCCCAAGTACACAACCTAGCCCTACACCTAAAGGAGCTGCAGAAAGAACAGCAAAGAAAGCCTAAACCCAGCAGGAGAAGAGAAATAATAAAGATCAGAGCAGAAATCAATGAAATAGAAACCAAAAGAACAGTAGAACAAATCAATGAAACTGGAAGCTGGTTCTTTGAAAGAATAAATAAGATTGATAAACCCCTGGCCAGACTTATCAAAAAGAAAAGAGAAAGGACCCAAATTAATAAAATCATGAATGAATGAGGGGAGAATACAACCAACACCAAAGAAATACAAACAATTATAAGAACATATTATGAGTAACTATATGTCAGCAAAGTTGACAATCTAGAAGAAATGGATGCACTTCTAGAGACATATAAACTACCAAAACTGAACCAGGAAGAAACAGAAAACCTGAACAGACCCATAACCCATAAGGGGCTTGAAGCAGTCATCAAAATCTCCCAACAAACAAGATCCCAGGGCCAGACGGTTTCCCAGGGTAATTCTACTAAACATTTAAAGAAGAATTAATACCTATTCTCCTGAAACTGTTCCGAAAAATAGAAATGGAAGGAAAACTTCCAAACTCATTTTATGAGGCCAGCATTACCTTGATCCCCAAACCAGACAAAAACCCTACCAAAAAGGAGAATTACAGACCAATATCCTTGATGAACATGGTTGCAAAAATTCTCACCAAAATACTAGCTAATAGAATCCAACAGTACATTAAAAGGATTATTCACTACGACCAAGTGGGATTTTTTCCTGGGCTTCAAGTTTGGTTCAATATCTGCAAATCAATTAATGTGATATAATACATTAATAAAAGAAAGAAAAAGAACCATATGATAATCTCAATGGATGCTGAAAAAGCATTTGGCAAAGCACAGAATCCTTTCTTGATCAAACTATTCACAGTGTTGGGATAGAGGGCATATAACTCCATATCAAAAAAACCATCTATGAAAAACCCACAGCGAATATCATTCTCAATGGGGAAAAACTGAGAGCTTTTTCCCCTAAGGTAAGGAACACAGCAGGGCTGTCCACTATCACCACTGCTATTCAACTTAGTACTAGAAGTCCTAGCCTCAGCAATCAGACAACAAGAAGAAATAAAAGGCATCTGAATCAGCAGAGAAGAAGTCAAACTCTCACTCTTTGCAGATGACATGATACTTTATGTGAAAACCCAAAAGACTCTACTCCAAAACTGCTAGAACAGGAATTCAGTAAAGTGTCAGGATATAAAATCAATGCACAGAAATCAGTTGCATTTCTATACACTAGCAGCAAGACAAAAGAAAGAGAAATTAAGGAGTTGATTCCATTTACAATTGCACCCAAAACTGTAAGATACCTATGAATAAACCTAAGCAAAGAGGCAAAGAATCTGTACTCAGAAAATTATAAAGTACTCATGAAAGAAATTGGGCAAGACACAAAGAAATGGAAAAACGTTCCATGCTCATGGATTGGAAGAACAAATATTGTGAAAATGTCTACACTACCTAAAGCAATCTACACATTTAATGCAATCCCTATCAAAATCCCATCAATTTGGGGCACCTGGGTGGCTCAGTGGGTTAAGACCTCTGCCTTCGGCTCGGGTCATGATCCCAGGGTCCTGGGAACTGTATGTCAAATAAATAAATAAAATCTTTTTAAAAAACCACCCATTTTTTTCAAAGAAATGGAACAAATAATCCTAAAATTTATATGGAACCAGAAAAGACCCTGAACAGCCATAGGAACGTTGAAAAAGAAAGCCAAACTTGGTGGCATCACAATTCCAGACTTCAAGCTCTATTACAAAGCTATAATCATCAATCAGTATGGTACTGGCACAAAAACAGACACATAGATCAATGGAACAGAATAGAGAGCCCAGAAACAGACCCTCAACTCTATGGTCAACTAGTCTTCGACAAAGCAGGAAAGAATGTCCAATGGAAAAAAGACAGCCTCTTTGACAAATGGTGTTGGAAAAATTGGACAGCCACATGCAGAAGAATGAAACTGGACCATTTCCTTACTCCACACACAAAAACAGACCCAAAATGGACGAAAGACCTCAATGTGAGATAGGAATCCATCAAAATTCTTGAGGAGAACACAGGCAGCAACCTCTTCAACCTGGGCCGTATCAGCTTCTTCCTAGAAACATCACCAAAGGCAAGGGAAGCAAGGGCAAAAATGAACTGTTGGGACTTCATCAAGATAAAAAGTTTTTGCACAGCAAAGGAAACAGTCAACAAAACCAAAGGACAACTCACAGAATGGGAGAAGATATTCATTCGCAAATATCTTATCAGATAAAGGGCTAGTATCCAAAATCTATACAGAACTTATCAAACTCAACACCCAAAGAACAAATAATCCAATCAAGAAATGGGCAGAAGACATGAACAGACATTTCTGCAAAGAAGACATCCAAATGGCCAACAGACACATGAAAAAGTGCTCCACATCACTCGGGATCAGGGAAATACAAATCAAAACCACAGTGAGATACCACCTCACACCAGTCAGAATGGCTAAAATTAACAAGTCAGGAAAGGACAGATACCGGTGAGGATGTGGAGAAAGAGGAACCTCCATACTGTTTTCCAGAGTGGCTGCACAAGCTCGCATTCCCACCAACAGTGTAGGAGGGTTCCTCTAAAAGTTGAAAATAGAGCTACCCTATGACCCAGCAATCGCACTACTGGGTATTTACCCTAAAGATACAAATGTAGTGATCTGAAGGGGCATGTGTACCCCAATGTTCATAGCATCAATGTCCACAATAGCCAAACTACGGAAAGAGCCTAGATGTCCATCCACAGATGAATGGATAAAGAAGATGTGGTATACATACACACACACATACACTGGAATACTATGCAGCCATCAAAAAACATGAAATCTTCACTTTAGCAACGACAGGATGGAACTAGAGGGTATTACACTGAGTGAAATAAGTCAATCAGAGAAAGACAATAATCATATGATCTGTCTCATACGAGGAATTTGAGTGGCAGGGTCGGGGGTCGTGGGGGTAGGGAGGGGAAAAAAAATGAAAGAAGATGGGATCGGGAGGGAGACAAACCATAAGAGACTCTTAATCTTAGGAAACAAACTGAGGGTTGCCAGGGCGCTGGGGAGGTAGGCATAGGGCGGCGGGGTGATGGACACTGGGGAGGGTATGTGCTATGGTGGGTGCTGTGAATTGTGTAAGACTGATAATTCACACACCTGTATCCCTGAAGCAAATAATACATTATATGTTAATTTTAAAAAAGGGGAAAAAGGGGGCGCCTGGGTGGCTCAGTGGGTTAAAGCCTCTGCCTTCGGCTCAGGTCATGATCCCAGGGTACTAGGATCGAGATCCGCATCGGGCTCTCTGCTCAGTGGGGAGCCTGCTTCCCTTCCTCTCTCTGCCTGCCTCTCTGCCTACTTGTGATCTCTGTCTGTCAAATAAATAAATAAAATCTTTAAAAAGGGGGGGAAGAAAATTCAGCAAACTAATAAAAGGAATTTGCATCTTTATGAAGTATATTTAAACAGTCAGCTTCATGGATGTAAAAATATTTTCTTTCTTTCTTCCTTTCTTTTTCCTTCCTTCCTTCCCTCCTTCCTTCCTTCCTTCCTTCCTTCCTGCCTGCCTGCCTGCCTGCCTGCCTTCCTTTATGTATTTATTTATTTATTCTTTTTTTTCTTCAGTATTTTCTTAAATCCAAGTGGTTGGAAGGCAGATAGATACCAGGCTGGAGGTCCGTCAGATTTCATGGAGTTCAGTAGCCGTCCTGGGGGATCCACCGCTAGATGGGGATGGTGAGCACAAGCAAGGCCCTTCAAAGGCCCAGTTTCTCAGCCAGTGTTTTCAAATAACAGGCTGTGGAATTATAATTATTTTGGGACAGAGAGAGAGAGAGCAGGGAAGGACAGAGGGAAAGGGAGAGAGAGAATCCTAAGCAGGCTCCACACCCAGTGCCGAGCCTGAAGCACGGCCCAGTCTCACAACCCTGGGATCATGGTCTAAGCCAAAGCCAGAGTCAGAGGCTTTAACTGACTAAGCCACCCAGGCATCCCAGGAATTATCTTTCTTACACACTTGTGGTAGCCTGCGGTTTTTGATTCCTAGTTTAACCACCCAACTTCTTTAGCTCTGTCTGACCCATAGATCATGCTCATTTGGTTAGAACCGCACACCAGAGCCGCACAGATAAGCAGCAGCAGCCCCACGAGGGGAGGAAGGCAGTTAGAGCAGTTCAGACGCCGTGAAATCAAATACTTTCCAAATGTGCATTTTAGAATTAATTTTATTTTATATATTATTTGTCAGCTGTAGTCATTTAATAGAATGTTACCATGTAGCAGGTATTGTTGTCATTTCTAATAACGTCCCCCAAATAAACCTTCTTAAACCACATAAGAGGTAACTCTCTACTCGTGTTTTAAGACGTCTGGAGCAAACCACTTCTGAGAACATCTGAGACGGCACCGGCCGACTCGGAAGGCAGCGTGTGTAACTTTGAGCCCGATTTGGCCTTGGAACCCATGCGGAGTCTCTGAGCTGAAACCGAGTTTGCATTCTGCCTGCCCATGTGCAGTTATCTGAGGAGGGTCTGGGTAGGAATGAGCTACAGTTGGAGGTAGCGTTTCTGTTACCTGGCGAACTCGACCAGATGGCCTTCGTGCACAGGAGCACGTGCCACCGGCGGGCGCGACACGTTTGCAGACACCTGCTTCTGCTAAATGGTGAAGGCTTCGCAGAGATTCAGTTTTAGAATTTTCGTGGTGTTTCCCAATCAAGCTTGGTTTTTCGTAGATTTTAAACCAAGAATGGATACACATGGGGCTTCTAACACAACTTTAGAATTAAGTTGAAGAAGATACAACCCGAAGCCAGTATGGAGTAGAAAAAGACATAGCGTCCCAAGAATAGAAGAGATTTGACCTCAAACAGGTAAACATGGAGATCTCTAGGTAAAGTCAAGTGCCTTCTCTCTTGGCTGAGACGCCACAATGGTTCGTTGCCACGTTTCCTGGCAGCGTATGGTCCTGAGAGCAAATCACCAAGCAGTGGTAAACGTGGTCTCCGGAGTGTCGGGTGCCCTCCTTCCCCTGAGCAACGATCTGCCTCAGAGCGGAGGTTCCTCAAAGGTCCTCACGTTCCTGTCATTCTAGAATAATGTTCCAGATAAAAGAATATGTTGAAGGCACTGCTCCGAGTCCTTGAGGACAGTCTGGGTCCTGAAGGGAGGGGAGTTACAGACTCAAGTTTTCTTCTAAATGTCTTCTTCTTTGCCTCACTCACATACTGACTGGAATTTTCCTATGAGGAAAAGTGGTATTTTTCTCTCGCCCTAAGTTCTGTCAGACTCCCATCACCCGCTTAACAAGCAGGGTGGAGAGTTTAAAGTTTGTGGGGAAACGATGGTCCAGACCTCACGCAGGATCCGGTTCGCTCCTGGTGGGCTCGAGGTCTCACATTTGCTTACCCATTTGGGCCCCAGGCAGTTACCGAGGTCCCCTCCCTGTGGACCTGACACCTTTCTAGAGGCCGGCTGCCTGGGAAAAGACAGGCCAGATTCCTGCTTTCGGGTGACATGAGCCACGCACGACAGTACAGCCAGGTGGGGGAGCTAGAAGGGGAGCCAGGAGAAGTGGGTGGTGGGCTGATGACGACCCTAAGCCCTGATCGGGTCCAAATGTCTGCAGTCTGTGTTGTCACCTTATATGGCAAAGGGCACTGCAAATGTGAGTTGGCTGAGAACTTCGAGATGGGGAGATCATGTTGGGGAACTATAACGAAAAACAAGATCTCCTACCAACCCAGGATATCTCTCTGCAAAGGCAGAAGAGAAGGAAAGCAGTTGAATTATCCAATAAGCATGAAAGCAGAAAGGGACCCACATTGCGGGCCATCCGCTAAGAGATTAGGAAAGCAGGAGGTGGTCTCCCCACCGTGACACAGCCTGCCACCAGATAGAGCGGAACTCGTCCTCAAGCAAGAGGACTCCCCCGATGGTACCATTTGTCACCCGGGGTGCATCCTCAACTCACCTGGCCACGGGGTGGCCGCCTGTGTTTGCTAATTGCCTTTCTCCCAAGGAGCAGTGCGGTCTCTATCCTTATGACAGGAGATGGCTCTGCAGCCTGGAGCCTGGTGACCTGGAAGTCAGCCCCACCCCCCTCCTTCCGTGGGTCACCCTCTTCCTTGGTGTTTACATTTCAAGGAGGCAGCTCCCAGGACCTTGGGCTGAGGCCTGGGTTCTAAAGAGGCTTACAAAGTTCTAAAGAGGTTCTAAAGAGGCAAGAGGCTTACAAACCTCTCAAAGGGGCAGAGAAAAATTCACGATGACAACTTTTCTCAAGTAAATGCTCTAAGGAACGGGTGGGAGAGAGAGTCTTCCTTTTTGCACCAGGGAGAATTAAAACATTTGTCTCAGTTTTAATTTATATTTGTCCTCAGAATTAGCCTGGATTGTCTGGATGGCCACTACATGTGATCACAAGTGTGCTCATGAGTGGGAGAGGTGGGGAGCTGGGACTCCAGCAGGGACAGAGGGCACAACTGAAGGGACGTGCTGGCCTGGAAGATGGAGGAAGCGGCTGTGGGCTCGGGTGCACCGAAGGCAGCTCTAGAAGCTGTAAGAGGTGAGGGGACCAGATATTCCCTAAGAGCCTCCAGAGTGAACACAGCCTGGCCAACACCTCCGTTTCTGCCCACACTGATTCTGGACTTCTGGCCTCCAGAGCTGGAAGAGAATGAATGGTGCGGTCTTGAGCCACCAGATTTGTGGGTGTTTGTCGCAGCAGCCACAGGAAACTCCTGCAGGTGGGCGGTGCGGACAGGAGAGAGGCTCACTGGGAAGCACGTTTTGAGGAGGATGCTTGAGCCCGAATCTGAAGAAAGTGATGAGCGAACCCTATAAAGATGAGCAGGAAGGGCTTTCTAGGCAGAGGGAACAGCCACTGAGAAAGCCTCTGGGGGGACCTGGTTACCGTGGCTGGGCAGTGGCCTCGGGGTGCCCAGTCCAAAGGTGGGTGCGGTCAGACCAGTTGGAACCTCAGAGGTCCCAGCAGCCGTCTGCGAGGTTTTCAAACCGAACTGTGCCATGTTTTGGAAGGGCACGCGGGGTGGGGTATGGGGAGGAGGGGACAGGCCTGGGGCGGCCTGAGGTGCTGCGCAGGGCTGGGGGCAGGGGGCACGCAGCTGGGAGGCGCCCAGGCACTGGCCTCACCGCAGCAAATCAGATCTCTACCTGGTTTCCTTGCCACCAACCCCATGATTTTACTTTTAGAAAAAGACCCTTGGAACTAGCTCTGGGACGGCAGAGTCAGGTGCAGCCATCTGGGTGACATCTCAGTCTGGGGCAGCTCTTACAGCCTGACCTTGCCACGTGCAAGGAGGAGCGCTATGATCTTTTCCTGGGGAGGTTCCACATGACCCAGCAAGATCCCTTCACCAGAGGTGCGGGCCGGGGACACTCGGGGTCTTCCTCAGCGCGGGTGGCGGCTGCTTTCTCTCCAGGTCTGTGCCTGGAGGGCCCAGCATGAAGCGCTGCCTGAGCCACTGCGAGGGGCCAGCAGGCGTGGCCTCCACACAGCTCAGCGTGGGACCTTTCTGCCTCCTCCCCACACGGCCTGGGAACTCCTGAAGGAGCTCTGCGAGGCTTCCCGTCCGCCTTCAGGATGCTCTATGAAGCCGGACCCCACAGCTGTTAGTAGCATTAGAGTGAAGTTCTCTCTTCTTTCTGGCTTCCTGCTCTCCTCCAGCTTTTCAACAGTCATCCATTCAAAGGTTATCAACAAATGGCTTGGTTTTATTTCATATTAAGTACTACCCCAAGAAAGACTTCCATTGCTAAACTGGGCGGAGAAGTCCTCTTAATGTCCTTCCACGTTGTGGGAAAACAGCACGGTCTGTTTCTGTGTGGCTCACCAGGAGGCCCCGCACGTGGCCGGTGGCAGAGTGCGGGCACTAACTCAGTATTTGTTGGCTGTGCAGTGAGTCCTATGGGGAGGCCTGGGACCGTGTATCTGCGAGGGGTGGGTGCGGTTTGCCCTCTGGCAGATGCGGGACTGCTTCTAAGCTGTACTCGGTCCTCTTCATAAAGAATTTCTGGAAACATTACTCCCCTCATCCCCGGTGTGCTCACTTACTTTGCCATCTAATCCAGTCGTGGGGGCCAGGCACGGTGGGAGGGGAAGAGGATCCTCCCAGAGCCCCTGCCAATTTTGCTGCCTAGTGGGTCCTCTACCCTGTACAGTCCTACTGTTCTCTGGCAGCAGGTCAGAGCTGAGACAGTCTCCACTGGGTTAGGCCGTTTGGCCGGTTGCTGTACCCCCCCCCCATATCCTCCTCTAAGGGATATTGAAGGGTGGAGTCCCAAATACCAAAGCCTGGAATTCCTGGCTGGCAGGAAGGCCTGGGAATCCCTCCCAACTCCTGTGTTCCTTTCCATTCTGCAGAGTGAAGGGCCCATCACTTGCTTTGGCCAAAAGAGGAAGCTACAGTAGGTGGCTAACTCCTGATTGGGGGGGGGGGCGGGAGAGACACTTCTAGTGGGGGCTGGAGAGTGAGGGAGTAGTTTGTGGGCTTAAGTGAGACAGGTTCCCAACAGATGAAGATACTCGGGGGGTCCGCAAAGCAATTCCCCTTGGAGGGGGCCTGCAGGAAGGAAGCGTTAGATGTGCGCCGCAGTTACTCCTGAGCTGATAGGAATCTCACATTTATTCTGCGCTGGGCCCAGCAGTCCGTGCTTTTCCTACACGTACAGCTTCAATGGTGAAGAGTAGGGCCGGTTTCCTATCAACCCCTATCTAGCTGTGTGGCCCCGGGGAAATTCCTCTACCTCTCTGAGACTCAGTTGTTTCATCTGTAAAATGAAGAGAAGAGTAGGTTTTCTAGGGCTGTTGAAAGGTTTAACTGAAATGTGTATGTGAGGAGTTTATCACCCACCAGGACCCACCAGGCAGCAAAAATTGTCTGACACAACAGAAGGACTCCCTACATATTAACTATCTTACTAAGTATTTAGGTAAAAACTAGACTATCTTAGGGGCACCTGAGTGGCGCTGTTGGTCAAGCTGCTGACTCCTGAACTCAGCTCTGCTCTTGATCTCAGGGTTGTTGAGTTCAAGACCCCATGCTGGGCTCCACCCACGCTGAGTGTGCGAACTACTTATCAAACAAACAAAGTGTCTTCTGAATGTTCTCATAGACAAATCCATTCTTCTGTAGCCATCAAACTGGACATGCATCGTATGATATGCTATATGCTATGGACATGATCTGACAAAAGTTTTTCTTCTCATGTTTGTCAATTTTATCACATAAAAAGTATACAACTTATACATTTAATCTACAAATAGAAACCTCGACTGTGAGAGATAAAATAAGACCCGAACAATTGGGGGACAGGGATCTTCAGTCTCTTCAAATGGATTTTTAAAATATTGACAATATTTTAAAATATTTGACAAATTCTAAAGTTTATTCAGAAGAAGAAATGAGTGACTATAGCTGACAAAATTTATTTGGGGGCGGGGGAGGAATGTGTGTGTAGGGGGAGTACTTACACTATATTAAAACTTATTTTCTGTGATAAAAATACACACATAAAATTTAATTTGGGGTGCAGGGCTGCACTATATATGACACCAAAGGCAGAAACCATAATAGCCTTTTACTTTATAAGATATGAACCCCCAAGCAATGTGAACTAAAGCCAAATTTCCCAACTTAAAAAAATGGACAAATAAAGTGAGCAAAGGGACATAAGTAAATCCGCAAGAAAATACAAAAAGGCAATAAATATGTGAAAAAACAAGCTAGCTAACTAGTAATCTAGGAAATGAATTTTCAAAACAATGGGAAATAATGACTTTAAATTTGAAAAAACAGCCTGCGTCATCAAGGATATGGAAAAATGGGCATTCTCAAGGGAAAGCTAATAAATTTTTCTGGAAGATAATTTAGAAAGCATTTTAAAAATATACATTGCCTGTGATCCATCAGTTCCCCACTCCTCGGATTTTAAAATCAGCCATGCGCAATAAAAGAGGAATCTCTAATGGTACAGAAAACCAAGAAAGTTTACTTGTACATTTATGCTGCCATTAAGAATCATATCACAAGAGAGTATCTAAAAAAACGGGAGAAAACTCACAATACTGTTAGTGAAAAGGGCAGAATACCTTTTTTTGCAACATATTATCCCAATTACGTCAAACATGCATAGATAAGTATAGAAAAAAACACCGGAGGAGACATACCAAAATTTGAAATGTAATGACTCCAGGAACTAAAAGTATGAGAGATTTTTATATTCTATTTCCGATAGAACTGGTGCAACAGATCTAAGTGTTTTAAAAATGAATGCACGATTAACACCGACTTTGTTGAAAAGCGTAAAAGTACATGACAGCGTCCGAGCCTGGAAAACCCAGGAAGCGTTCCGTTCGCAAAGCCGCGGCCACCTGCTCGGCGGTGAGTCACGGGCGCGGGCTCGCACCTGCCTCCCCGCTCGCCGCCCGGCGGCCGCGCGGTTCCACGCGACATGGCCGGCGGCCAGGGCAGCCCCCGGGCCAGGCCCGCGCCCCCGGCCACGGGAAGCCGGGAACGCCTGCTCGCGGTAATTTCTGGAACAGGGGCATTCTCTTTCTAAAGTTCACACGGTCGGGCCTTTCCGTTCTCCGCTGGTGAACAAGCCGGAAGGCAGACTCTCGCGTCGGCCGCGCCGCGCCCCGCCGGGGGCATCTCGGTGCTGCAGCGCTGCCGGGGGTCGAGGTGGCCGGCGGCGGCGGCCGCACCCGTGGACGGGTGGCCCCAGGGCGGCGGGCGCCCTCTCGGAGGAAGCTAGCGAGGCCGGGCCCAGCCGAGGCACCGCAGTCCGGCCACGCGGTCGCGCAGGGACGCGCGTCCTCCGTAGGGACAAAGGGTCGGGAAACTTGAGCCGGGCCGGTCCCGGAAAATCCGGGCTGCGGTCGCCATGGCGACGGAGCCGGGATCCGGGCGGCCGCCCCCCGCCCGGCCCGCCAGAGGGCGCTGGGATGGGGGCGCGGAGGGGACGGGCCCCGCCGCCCGCCCCGCCCCGCCCTCCGGCCGCGGCCGCCGGCCCCAGCCGGCGACTGACCCTCGGCAGCTCCTGTAGTCACGTGGCGCTGGGAACCGGCGGGGGGGCTGGGCCCGGGCCTGGCAGTTGTGAACTCGAACCTGCCGCTGTCGACGCGCGGGGTGGGGAGCGCGGCCGCCGGCGCCGGCGTTCCGGCCTCATGGACGCGCGACGCGCCTCCGCGCACCCCGCCGGAGAGGTTCGTCCCGGGCAGGGCGCGGGGTTCCACGCGGGCCCGAGGCGGGCGGCCCTAGCTGCCGGGCGCGTGACTGTGTGTGCGCCGTGTTGGGGGGGGCAGTGCTGGACCGAATGGGGGGGCGAGCCCGCGCACCTGCGCACAGGCTCCGCGAGGTGCGCTCTGCGTGGGGACCCGAAAGGGCCCACTCGGAGTGCGCGGAGCCGTGTGTCCGCGACGTGGAAGGGGGACACGCGCGTAAACAAAAGGAGCGTGTGGGGTCTCCACGACCTTTTGCCATCCAGAGGCGCAAGGGGATTGTGCTCGAGACCTGGCCACACTAGCTCGCCCTACGCAGGCCCTTGGGAACCGGGCCTGGAATTCCTGTTGGGAGGAGGGTGGGGGAAGGGGAGCCAGCAGGGATTCCAGAGTTTCTGCCATCGGCCGGCCTTTGGCCATCAGCATGGAGAATTCATGCTGTGACCTTACCGGTGGAGGAAATGACCCCCAAACGCTGTCGTGTACTTCCTTGGTGAAGGGAGCACATTCATTGATTAATCCAGTATCCATTAAGGTCACTTGGCCGCTCGGGGTGTGGGGCTTGCGTGGGGGAGGGGGTGGTGGCTGGCGAGGACACAAAGATGACTCCCCTGGAGGAGCTCAGAGCCTCATGCGTGTTTTCTCTCCCCTCCCCGCAGGTAAGGCTGGCCTCTCTGCACTCAGAGGTCTGAGCTCTGCCATGGGGGTAGGGGTGTCTTTACTGCTGCAGTTTTCTCTGACATCTGGGGGCTACCAGAGTGTGGGCCGAAGCCGGCACTGCAGCCGCAGAAGTATCCCCAGGAACCTCCCCAGGAGGGGCTGGAAAAAGCCTCATCTCCAGCTCCACGGTCTCCAGGGTAGAGTCTGGCCTTCTTTGTTGGGTTCCTAAATGGTTCCACAGCCCCAGTGCTCAGATCTCCTCATCCTGGAGGAAGGAAGTCACCTGTAGGGGGGAAGGACCCCCTTCCCATACCAGCGTCTTCCCTGTGCTCAGTCTGGCCATGGGGAATGAGTCATGTCTGAGCTCCTGGAGACGAGTCCGGCGCTAGGGAATTGAAGAGGATGTGTCTGGAGCTTGTAAGCCGGCAGTGAAGGTCCATTAGGAGGCTCCGCACCACCCACCCCTCAGTGGCTGCAGGAAGCTCTCCTTGAGGAATCTGGGTTCCCTGGCACCGTGGAAGAGTGGAATGTGGGGCAGCCTCTGGTGGGGTTGGGGCATGACCTGGCAGCGGACGGGGATTACAGTCTTGCCCTGGTAATGATCCCTACCACCCCAAGGGAGGCAGGGATCTGGGCCCCCAAAGGTAGCCAGCTGTGGGTGTTCCTTGGATTCGGGAGAGCTCTCCTTGCGATGTCCTAATCGTGTGTGTGGGTAGAGGAGGGCAGGCAGGCAGAGTGTGGGCACAGTCTGGACAGGCCATGACCTGACCCTTAGCATCTAGCACTCCCCTCCTGTTCCCCAGAAGCGCTGCTGTCTCCTGCTCTCCCACTTCCACCCTGAGTGACTGAGGTCACAGAGGCCCAGAACGCTCCCCTGTGGTTTGATCAGAGCCCAGGAGAGGATAAATAGGATAAAGGCCGTGGGAGTTTCTTTCTGTGGGAACTTATCAAACCCAGGTGCAGAGGCAGGAGCACTGGACTGGGAGTTTAAAAGTCCTGTTCCCCGGTCTGGGTTCCACTTTTGGTTTACTGTGTCCACTCGGGCAAGCCCCCTCTCTCCTTTTTATGCCTCAGAGTTGCTTCATCTGTCCAACTGGGAGCTTCGTGTCTCGTCCTGCCTCACTGTTGCTGGGAAGCTCAAATGTAGCAGCAGGAAATAGAAACGAGCCGGGGGCAGCAGGGAAGCGCTTGTAGAAAGCAAAAAGCACCACAGGGAGAGGTGACCACGTTTTCTGATGAGTCCCAAGGCAGGAATATTTGTCCAGCCGACGCTGGAGTGTTTACTCCATGCCAGATACGGGGTGACTGGCATGAGGGGGATTCCAAGAAGTGTCAGAGTTCCTCCCTTCTGGTAGTTTCCAGGGTTAGCAAATACTTAGTAAATACTTAAATGCACTTGAAATGGTATCTAGAAGCGCAGGATTGAAATGATGTGAAACAGACAAGGAAACAGAATAGTCCAGATTTAAGGGCTCTAGGAGTTTAGAGGGATGAGCTCCTTTCCGGCCTAGGGTCGGCCAGGGAGGAAGCGGGGCAGGGTAAGTTGATCTCCAGAGTGACACTGCTTTTCCACCCTCAGCAGAGGAAGAACCCATGCTGGAACGGCGCTGCAAGGGCCCCCTGGCCATGGGTCCCGCCCAGCCCAAGGTCCCTGGGCCCTCCCAGAAGTTGCCCCAGACCCTGGAGAAGGAGCCCCATGGGCTGAGGTTACAAGGCACTTCCGTGGCCCAGTTGGGCGGCCAAGCCCCCAGTAGGGCCCATCGCTGTGCCCACTGCCGAAGGCACTTCCCGGGCTGGGTGGCCCTGTGGCTTCACAGCCGGCACTGCCAGGCCCGGCTTCCGCTGCCCTGTCCTGAATGCGGCCGTCGCTTCCGACACGCGCCCTTCTTGGCCCTGCACTGCCAGGTCCACGCGGCTGGCACCCCAGATCTGGGCTTCGCCTGCCACCTTTGCAGGCAGAGCTTCCGAGGCTGGGTGGCCCTTGTTCTGCATCTGCGAGCACACTCGGCGGCAAAGCGGCCCATCGCGTGTCCTGAATGTGCGAGACGCTTCTGGCGGCGGAAGCAGCTTCAAGCCCACGCGCGGAGGTGCCACCCCCCGGCCCCGGAGGCCCGGCCCTTCATATGCGGCAACTGTGGCCGGAGCTTTGCCCAGTGGGACCAGCTAGTCGCTCACAAGCGGGTTCACGTAGCCGAGGCCCTGGAGGAGGCAGCGGCCAAGGCTCTGGGGCCCCGGCCTAGGGGCCGCCCGGCCGTGACCGCCCCACGGCCTGGTGGAGACGCGGTCGACCGCCCCTTCCAGTGCGCCTGCTGCGGCAAGCGCTTTCGGCACAAGCCCAACTTGATCGCCCACCGCCGCGTGCACACGGGCGAACGGCCCCACCAGTGCCCGGAATGCGGGAAGCGCTTCACCAATAAGCCCTACCTGACCTCACACCGGCGCATCCACACCGGCGAGAAGCCCTACCCGTGCACGGAGTGCGGCCGCCGCTTCCGCCACAAACCCAACCTGCTGTCCCACAGCAAGATCCACAAGCGGTCCGAAGGGTCGGCCCCGGGCGTCCCCGGCGCGGGGAGCCCCCAGCTTCCGGCCGGCCCCCAGGAGGCCTCGTCCGAGCCCCCCGCCGCCGAGGCCGCGCTGAAACCCGCCCGGGAGCGGGCGCCCGAGCCTCCGCCCGAGGACCCCGGAGCGCTCCCGCCGGCCGCGGCCGCCGCGCCCCCGTCCCTGTTCAGCTGCGAGGACTGCGGCCGGAGCTTCCGGCTGGAACGCTTCCTGCGGGCGCACCAGCGGCAGCACAGCGGCGAGCGGCCCTTCGCCTGCGCCGAGTGCGGGAAGAACTTCGGCAAGAAGACCCACCTGGTGGCGCACTCCCGGGTGCACTCGGGCGAGCGGCCCTTCGCGTGCGAGGAGTGCGGGCGCCGCTTCTCCCAGGGCAGCCACCTGGCGGCCCACCGGCGCGACCACGCTCCCGAGCGGCCCTTCGTCTGCCCGGACTGCGGCAAGGCCTTCCGCCACAAGCCCTACCTGGCGGCCCACCGGCGCATCCACACCGGCGAGAAGCCCTACGTCTGCCCGGACTGCGGCAAGGCCTTCAGCCAGAAGTCCAACCTGGTGTCCCATCGGCGCATCCACACGGGCGAGCGCCCCTACGCCTGCCCCGACTGCGACCGCAGCTTCAGCCAGAAGTCCAACCTCATCACCCACCGGAAGAGCCACATCCGGGACGGCGCCTTCTGCTGCGCCATCTGTGGCCAGACCTTCGACGACGAGGAGAAGCTCCTGGCCCATCAGAAGAAGCATGACGTCTGAGCGGGCAGGGGCTGCGGAGGCCGAAGGGGTGGGGGAGTACCCTGGGCGTCACTGATGGGAGAGTGTTGCTGTGGGCCTGGGCGGCGGGTGGAGGGGGGCGCTGTGTTGCTGCTGGTGGAGGCAAGGGATGGGAGAGCAGCCAGTGAGCTATGCCCTGTTGGAGAGGGAGGTCCAGCCCCCCACCCCCACCCCGGCACCAGGGAAGTCGCTTGCGGAGCACGGGACTTCGGCCTCCAGCTGGTGTTTGCTGAGGTTCCGTCCTCACTGTCCCATGCCCTGGAAAAGTAGCAATAGCAGCTCCACCTACCCCTTCGAGCCCTCCTGCTGGAGGGGGCACCAGGGGCCAGGAAGACCCTTCCCCTCTGGTGTTAACGCCTTAATGTCCTTGTCTTTTATTATGAGTTCCTTCAGCTCGTTTTTTTGTTTTTTTTTTTTGGAAGTAGGTGTGGCGTAGTCCCCTAGTAAATGAGCTCTTGGGAGGAAAAGTGGACCAGCTGGATACACCCGGGAGAACCTGCTGGCCTTGTTAGACCGCACCTGGGCCTTTTCCAGCTCGGAGAGGTGAGGCCGAGCTGCTCTAACCTGTTCCACCCCGTCCTCTTCCTCCTGCCCCTGTGTAGGCACTGGGACTCCGAGAGACCCATCTACTGTTACTGCTCAGCTCCGCTCCCCCTCCCTGAGATCAACGCAGCACCCTCCCATCACTTAGACCATCATCCCCTGGCTGTCAGCAGCCCCGTGTCCAGGCTTTTGTCTGAACACCCCCAACCCTCCACTCGTTGCAGAGCTCAGCATGGTGGGAAGGACTGCCCCGTTGATCATGGAGGGTCGGTGGACAGGCAGAAAGGGGCGCGTTTCCCTTTCCACATTTCTAGGTCATGGATGCCCAGCCTCTGCTTGAACACGTAGGTGACAGGGAGTCCCCACCTCCTGAGGCCCTGGTTCTATTGTAGGATAATTCTAATTGTTAGAAATTCTTCCTTATAATGAATGGAATCCACTTTCCTGTAATTTCTACCTATTGGGCCTTGTTCTGTTCTCTGGAATGAAACAGAACAACCACTTACCCTCCTTTTCAAATTAGAGAATAAAGATTTGGTTTTAGAGCTGGTGGTTGAGTGTTCCTTGCTCCTTGGTAGCTGTGTGGTTTGAAAGAGAAGCAGGGAGCTCTGCTCTGGGATGGGGGGGAGGGGGGCAGAGGAGGAGTGTTGGTAAGGGGAGGAGTGCCCCCACCTGAGCTCCTTTGCACCTTACTTCCGGTTCTTTCCCAGGGGAGGCCAGGCGCACCCTGTGGGTGGGGCTAGTTCTGCAAGGACTTAGCTTTCTGTGGGGTCAAGTCAGACCGGGCAGGGGCCAGTTATCTGGAGGTAAAGGTCTGATCCGAATGTGCTAGAGTGCCTTCCTGGCTGGCCCGCTGATGCTTCCCTGCACTGTTTCATACACATGTGCCTGTTCTTGACAGGTATCCGTAGGCCCTTTTCCTGCCAGTTTTAGTGATTTCTGCATAGATCCAGCCTGTGCACACCATGCATAATAACCACCACGGTTTATGGGAGCCGCACCACGCAAAGTTTACTTAAGTGATCTCACATAATCTCCGGTTGGGAGGTACTTCTCTTTTACAGATAAAAACATTTGCTCAAGGTCATGTAACTGGCAATCACCAAAGGCCATTTAAACCCGGGTCTCTTGACTCCTGGACCCTAGGCTCTTGACCACCACTACGTGTTTGCTGGGTGAACGGAGTATGCTGCTGCTTTGGTGAAGATAATTTTTTTTTAAAGATTTTATTTATTTGACAGAGATCACAATCAGGCAGAGAGGCAGGCAGAGAGAGAGGAAGGGAAGCAGACTCCCCGCTGAGCAGAGAGCCCGATGTGGGGCTCTATCCCAGGACTCTGGGATCATGACCTGAGCCGAAGGCAGAGGCTTCAATCCACTGAGCCACCCAGGCACTCCTGGTGAAAATGATTATTAAATGCCTACCATGCCTGATGTTGTGATGGCAACTAGGGGTTTACCAAGATGAGACCTTGTCCTTACCTCTATGAGGCCCAAGTCTGGACATATATGTGTACACAAATAATGAGCGGAGGGAGGGACATGGGGCTGAGTGGCTCGTGTAGGATGGAAGCAGATAGCTTCCAAGTTTCATATTGGTTGAAGCCACTTCATGCCTTCATGGAGCCACTTAAAAACCTCTATAGTGGGGCGCCTGGGTGGTTCAGTGGGTTAAAGCCTCTGCCTTTGGCTCAGGTCATGATCCCAGGCTCCTGGGATCGAGCCCCACATCGGGCTCTCTGCTCTGCAGGGAGCCTGCTTCCTCCTCTCTCTCTGCCTGCCTCTCTGCCTACTTGTGATCTCTGTCTGTCAAATAAATAAATAAAATCTTAAAAAAAAAAACCCTCTATAGTTAATGGCAAATTATCTTTCAGAGACTAGAAGCATTGACTCAAGAAAGCCACACATCAGTATGTCTCTTTAAGAGACCCCAGGGATTCAAGGGAAGGAAAGCAATGGTTTTTGGGGGGCAGGCAGGTAGGTCAAGGTCTGGGGCTGATGGGCAGGGAGCAGGAGCCAGGTCCTCAGGCATCTAAGGTTTGTACTTGGGGGTTGGGGAAAAGGGTAAGGACGAGGGAATCTGACCAGGGTTTCTGACTATGAAAGATGACCTTTGAAGGAAATGTTTGGGGGTGGGGAAGGCTGGCATTGGGCGTCCATTCGTTCTGTGCTGCACCTGCTTTTGGGCAGAGATGGTGAGGAGAGGTCCAAAGTTCAGGGGAAGTCACAGAAGTGACCTTGAGGGGGCTGGTCAAGCTGGGACAGAGTGAACTTGTCCATGGGTCCTTCCTGGGTCCCTCAGAGGACCTGGTGGTTCCCAAGTCCTTGCTCAGCATGGCACATGCTGACAGCAGTCTTGAGGGAGGAACTGCTCAGGTTGGAGGGGTTAGAGTTCTGCTGACAGGAGCCACACTTCTGAGGTGTCCAGGTTCCCCCCCCCGCCCACTTTTTCTAATACAATTACAAGAAGTCAATTATCTTGTCAAAATTTAATAATGCAGACATATATTTTTTAAATGCTGAAGTCTTGCATTCTCCCCTCTCCCCAGCCCGTTCTGTCTTTTCTCTCTTTTTTCTAAATGTAAATCGGATCTCAGATGTGCTTCATTCTTTCCGTCCTTGAAATACCCTTGGTCATGAAATGCCAATCTGGAGGAAATCTTTCACTCTGTAGAGGAAACATGCCCAAGACAAGTGGGTTTTCTCACTCATGACCAGTGACAGATCTGGGACCAGAACACCAGAATTCCACAAGCCTTTGGTAAACCTCCAGTAGGTATTCTAGAAAATAAAGAGATGGACCGGATTCTTGAAAAAGTTGATGGCCTAGTGGTATCTGGCCTCTGTGTAGGCTTTTATACTTCACACATATTTCTATAGACAACAGAACCAATTTGGGTCCTGAAAAGTCAGGAAAGGTAAGTATGTAAGTAGGAAATTACTCTTTTACAGATAAGTCAAAGTCCAGAGACAGAAAAACTGCCCAAAAGTTAGTGGCAAACCGGACAGAATCTCAGTTCTACAGTGTCTATTGTCCTTAAGCCAAACAATAGCTGGGCCACGGCAATGCCTAGGAGGCGGCTACTGATTCACTAGAACGAGGCCCACCAGCTCCACAGTCGATGTCTCAGGGAGAGAGAGGCCAGCTCTGTCTTTATCAACCCCCAGTCCCAAAGGCAGTTTCTCAGCAGCTCCAGAGAGAATCCTGCCAGTGGGAGCTGACCCAGCGGGCTGGAGGGAGCAGTGTGAGGAACCTTGTTGGCATAAAGGAACATTTGCTTCCAATTAGTGCGGGTAGAAGAGAAAATTCTCTTTTCCGGAGGTCTCCCGGAGCAGTCAAGACCCTCCCTGGAGTGTCCCCTGCTGGGACACTCCACCCAGGAACGTGACCTCTTCAGACCGTTGTTTCCTGACGAGAAAGCGAGGGGGTGGGTGTAACGAGGTCTCGGTGTGTCTCTCTCATAGAGACCCCAGGATCGTTTATCCGGCACCCACGACGCGCCCGGCGCCGCGCGCGGTGCGAACGGCGATTTCTCTCGGGTCGCGCGAGATCGGTACAACAGCTTCTCACCCTAACACTTGGTGTACCAAGTGCCACCATGTCACATGCACACTCGAGTGTGAGCGCCAGAGCGGACTTCGTGCGTCCTGTCCTCCCGGATCCCGGCACCAAGAGCGGTGCGGGCGCGTCCTGAATCGGACGGAGAGTTGCGGAACGACGGGATCCATCTGAGAGCGCGTCCGCTGGGCCAGAGCCGGAGGGAGAGCGCGGCGGAGGGGAAGTACGGAGTGCCGCGGCACTGTCGGGTCACCAGCACGCCGCCTCGCCCTCGCTCCTCCGCCCCTCGGAGCCCTGGACTCTACTCGCGCGTCAGCAGCCAAAGCGTTAACGCCGCTCGGGGCCCCGCGAGGCCCAGCGGGCGGCGGGGTCAGCCCGCCCACCAGGGCTATTGGCTCAGGAGAACAAAGGGGCCGCCCCGCGGGCTTCTCCGATAGGGCGGAGCTGGTCATCTGAGCGGCGCGGCCAATCAGACCGCGGGACGGCCTCGGGGACGGCTAAGCCCGCTAGCCAATCAGGGGGAGGTGCCCGCCCCGCCTGTCCCGGGACTGGCGGGGCTGGAGAGCTCAGTGCCCAAGTCGCCCCGGGGTGGCAGTTCCCGTTAACCTTAACCACAAAGTCAAGGTATTTATTCCCGTCCCCTCCCTCCGAGTCCCTCCGAATCCGGGCGGGAGGGGCGTCCGGAGGGACGGACCGTGCTGTGGGGCCAGCGCCCGGCCCGCTCCTCCCGCGCTGCCTCCACCCACCCTCGGGCTGGCGGCGGCCTCGGGGGTCTCGGGGGTCCTCTGAGCTCCTGGCGCTGCGGCCCCGAACTTTCCCGACCCCCACACAGCCCTTGGGGAAAGGGGCCCGGGTCGTGCGTGGGAGGGGGCTGCAGGCCCGGGCAGAGAGCAGGAGGGGGGCCGTGAGAGCGGGAGGGACGGGGTGGTTAGCGGAGGGCTTGACCCCTGGTCCCTTCGGGCGCGTTCTGCCCAAGCGCTGTCCCTGTGTTCGGGGCTGTGTCGGCTGTGTCGGAGAGACCGAGCTTTTGGAGGGCAGGAACCCCAGGGCTCCCCGCACGGTGACACAGAGTAGCTGCTTAATAAATGATTCATTGAGGGGGCATGAAGATTTCAAGGGCGAACAAGGGGGAAGCAACACAGAAATTGGAAGTGCGTGTGCGTGTGTTGGGGGAAGTCCATTCCAGGAAAATGGGCACAGGAGTCAAGACCTCAGTGGGGGTGGGGGTAGGAGCTGGGGGCTCCTCCTAATGGTGGAGGCTAACAGAGATGCTGCCTCCTCCAGTCCTTTGGCAGGGCGGAGCCTGGAGTGTGTTGGGGTCAGTCAGACCTGGGGCTGGGTGTGGTCAGAGCCCAGGAGCTTGAGACCGGCTCACGTCCAGGCTCCACGGTTAGCTGTTGTTTTTGGGGTCCCTGGGTTCATCTGTAAAATGAAGAGATTAGAGGGTATTAGTCTCCCTTCAACTCTAAGGTTCCATGATTCTGTGCTTCTAATCCGTTTTGGACTTAAATTTCTGTATTGTGTTTCTTTACTAAAATTTTTGTTAATGGTTTACAACACACGGGACCTTGGGCTGGGTGTTGGGGAGAGAGAAATACTCCATGTTAAGATGTTTACGGTCTTGCTGCGGAGACACATAAATTATTATTATCCCATGTACATGGTATCAGGCTGGGTGGGTACACAGGTCAGAGAAGGGCCCCTAACTGAGCCTGGCATATCCAAAAAAGCCTTCCTGCTCAGAGCGGTCCCTGATCTAGGCTGGGCGGAGAAGAGCTGGGCAAGAGTATTCCAAGACTGGTCACAGGCCAGCCAAGATGCTGCGAGGTCAGAGAGTCACGTGTTGGGACAATGGGGAGCTGGGAGGCCGGAGAAGCGAGCAGAGGCGGGTTCTAAATGGTCTTGCCAAGAAATTTCTAGCTGAACCTGAAAGTGCTGGGGACCCACTGGGAAGTATTTTGAGCAAAGTAGTAACATGTCCTCATTGTAATTTGGGGGAAATTGCTTTGAGTTCTGGGTGATGAATGGATTACGGAGGGGCAAGATAAGCTATAAAAACTGGTACAGTCTATGGGCAAGAAGAAGTGAGGCCTGAACTGGGCGGGGGGGCAGTGGGAGATCTTGGAGGTATTAAAAACAGCACTGGTACAACCTTACCCAGGTGTGCGCTGTGACAGTTGTACTCTGGGTAGTGAGAGGGGGTGGTGGATTTGAGAGGCCTGATGAAGACCACTGTCCCCCCAGGAGAGGCAGGGGGTACCCAGGACAAAGTTCTGAACTTGGTGCTGGTGGGCCAACCCCATGCACCTGCCCCTCGCCCCCCATGAGGGTTAAGCTGAGGAATCTAAGATTTCCTAGTGCAGTGATGGCTGGGAGGGATGAGTGTGGTCAGAGTGTGCAGAAGGAGACCTCAGTCTAACTCTGTATGAGGCAAGGGGGATCACCTCTGGGCTTTGCTTTCCTCATCTGACAAGCAGGGGGTTTGGGGGGCAGGACACTCCTTACACTTTCTAAGCTCTAAGGCTTTGGAAAGTGTTTATGAATGAGAAAGTGACATCTGTTCAGAGTGTTGTCAGCAGTTAGTTTCATGTCTTGCCTTCAGATCGGGTCATAGGGGTCCCCAGGCCCTGGTGGGCTCTTGAGTCTTGGACCTTGGGGCCGAGGAATGTGGGTGCTGCTCTTTTCTCTAAAGGGAGATGGGGGAGCAGAGCCTGGGGATGTGGAGGCCACTGGTGAGGGACAGGTACAGGGGTAGGGAGGGGAGATGGGGCAGTCCTAGCAAAGGGGTGAATGTTGGACGGGTGGAGGCAGAAGTGCTGGAAAGAGGTGCCTCGGAGATGGGCCTGGGGTTACGTCATGGACCTCTGGGAGTGGGGCAGGCATGATAGGATGAGGCAGCTGCCCCGCTGTCGGTGGACCTGGTTCCCAGGTGATGCCCGTGGAAGCAGCCTGAGGTCATTGAACTGGGCTGTTCTTACCAGGGCAACCCTGAGGTACAGTTCTTATAATGTGGGTGGCAGGGAGGGGGTGACCTAGAAGTAATTCGCCTTGCACTTTGTGAATGTTTCCCACTGTTTTCTCTGCGTGCTTGAGAGCACAGGTCTATCCGAAGGAATATGTGTCAGTATTTTCCAAATAATAATTTTAAGACTTTCTGTGGAATGATGTCCTGTCCTTTCCCCTCGCTCCTCTGACCCCTGTCCTAGGACTGAGGGCCGCAGTGTTTGGGAGACCGAGGTCTAAACGTGCTGAAGCAGAAGAGGCAGAAGGAGCAGGGCTTGGAAGAAGGGCCGTAGTGGGAGGTACGCGGGACCCCTGGTCCAGTGCTGGGTGCCATCTGGGGGAAGCCGGAGAAGACGGAGGCGTACTGGGGGAGCAGGGTGGGTGAGGGGAGAGGAAGATGGGGTGGAGGCCCTGGAGGGGGTGGGGAGTCCTGTGGGAGGCCCAGAAGGACCTTGGGCATGCCGTGCTTGGGTGAGGGGAGAAGGTGGGCCTCTAGGTGGTGGCAGCAACACTTCCCTGGTCTGAGCTAGGGCCTCTGGGCCTGTTTGTCTGTGGGCCCTGGGGCCATGTGAGATGGGAAGCAGGTCTCCTGGGGCCCCGGTGGCAACTGCACTGTGTTTCTGATAACATTTTAAAGCCACTGGTATGTGTGTCCTCAACGAGAGGAAGGTTGGAGGTCTGGTATGTTCAGGTGCATGACAGAGGACAGACTGCCTCCTTCCCCTCAGTGAAGCTGAGACGTTGAGCCTTAGGCCAGCAGAAGCATCCAGAGCTTCGCGTCCAGCCCCCCTGCCTGGCGCTCAGGGCCCCCCGCCTCCAGCCCTGCTTTCCTTACCTCTGTCCACTCAGCCCCCTCCACTCCTACCCTGTTAGGCACATGCATGTAGCCCAGACCCCCGCCTCCCAGGGCTGTTGAGGGTCCAGTGACCTATACAGGGAGCTGTGTGTGGCCTTGAGATGGTCCCAACAGGAAAGTCCACACACACCCTCTTCCTTCTGCCAGGCCCACTCACATCGGGGAGCAGAGTTTGGGGTGACTGTGTAGGTGCTGGGGGCCTCTGAAGATTCCGAAACAACTGGGGCACCTAACAGGTGGTGACTGTCCCCCCATCATACTGCCTCGATTCCAGCTCCCTGAGTTCCCTTTCTTGGAGCAGGGGGCAGCTGGGAGCATAGCAGAGTCCCGCACAGATGCACGTTCCCGTGTTCACGGGCGCACCACTTGTGTCGTGCTCCTGTGGCTCGTGCCTGCACACTCTGGTGTCTGTGTGTCTGCAGGTGGGTCTGTGGGTTTCTGAAGGTCTCAGCTTCTCTGTACTTTACATACAGTTTTGCAGCTCTTCTCTTATGTAGGAGCGTCTCTGTGTTTTTGCGGCTCTGAACCTTGCTTTCCTTAGCTGTGTTAGATGTTAGCTAGGATTGTTTCCGGATGTGTCTGTGCATTTAGCTTTCACACCCGTTTCTTCTCAGATGCCCATCCCTGCGTACTGTACCTGAAACACCACTGACCGTGGCTGCAGTTGGATTCCCCGGCGGAAAACACCATCCCCCTGTCCCTAGATGTTGTCATCAGTGACCGGGGACTGGGGCCAGAGGAACCCTCTCTTCCCTCCTCCACTCACTCACTCACTCATTCATTCATTCATTCTACAGATTCACCTTGGAGATAGCGCAGGTTTGTTTCCAGACCCCTGCAGGAAAGCAAATACTGCGCTAAAGCGAATCAAGTGGATTTTGGGTTTCTCGATGCATGTGAGTTTTAGTTACATGATACAGTATCTGCTGCGTGTGCGACAGCCGTGTGTCTACACCGACAATGTACGTGCCTTCGTTAAAAAATACTTCATTGCCCGAATGTGCTGTCCATCACCTGGCCTTTCTGCAGGTCATAATCACTGATCACAGATCCCCCTAGCAAATATGGTAAATAACAAAAAAGTTTGGAATAGTGTGAGAATTACCAAAATGTGACACAGTGACAGGAAGTGAGCAAAGGCTGTCGGGAAAAATCGTGCTCCACGCAGACCGGCCACAAACCTTCAGTTTGTAAAAAAAATGCCGCATTTGTGAAGTGCAAAAAAGCCGGGTGTGGTTGTGAACGGAGCCAGGCCCTTGTCTGCCCGGAGCCCACGGTCTAGCTCAGCACCGTCCCGTGGGGCTTCAGGAACCTCGGAATGTCCTCGGCTGTCCTTGCGGGAGCTCGGGCTTCATGAGGCCGTTGAGCGCTTGAAATGCTGCCAGGAGTGATGGAGAATCTGAATTTAAAAGTTGACTTATGTAAATTTGAATAATCACGTGTGGGTATAGAAGCCAGCCTCCCGAAAACAAGGGAAGGGTTGTTTAAGGTTTGGTAAGTCCCGTACTTTCTTCTAGGAGGCGACATGTTCCCTGAGAAGGAGCTCTCGTGGGGCCAGGTTGACCCCAGTTTGGTTCTGGCTCTCTTTCTTACCAGCTGTGTGACCTTGGGCAAATGGTTTAACTTCTCGGAGCCGTGGTTCCTCAGCCATAATTGGTTGTGAAGGAGGTAATGGGCGATGCCTGCTAAGTGTTTGGTGCGCAGCGGTGCTCAGCGGCTGGGGACTCTCTCCCTGTCTGTATGGGGGTCTTGGCCGAGCACCCTTCTTTCCATGGCCAGATCAATATCAAGATCTCAGGGCTGTCCCCCATGCCCCTCAGTAAGTGAGGTTAGGAGCAGCAGAACCTGGGCCCCGAGGGAGCACTCTGAGAGCACCCCCCACTGGGGTCAAGCCTGAGTGGGGCCACCCACTTACAAATGCTGTCCTGAGCCACAGTCTCGAGTCTGGGTCCCTGGGCATCTGACCTGTGTGAGCCAGCGCGGTGGGTCAGGGCAAGGAGATGGGAAGCAGGGCCTGCCTGCAGGGAACCAGGAACTCCCAAGGAAAGAAAGCGGGGAGTGGGCCAGGCAGATTAGAGCGATTAGAGCATGGGGGGTGGGGGGCGGGAGGCTAGGGGATGGGCCATGCGCTGTGGACAAGATGGGGTCAGACCAGCTGAGGGGTGGGAAAGCTGTGGCTAATGGAAAGGTGGGCCATTCAGGACGCACGGCAGCCTCGCTGGTGTGGCAAAGGCGGTCTGCTTGACGTGGAAGGAGCACTTGGGGAAGAGGACCCCCTGCCTGCGGTTTCCTGTGGGGGTAGGGGGGCTGCTGGTGTAGGGGAGCAGTGGTGGCTATTGAGGACCTGGGTGTGGGCCCGGTGGGAGCTCGTGGCTGAGGAGGGCCTGGGAGCTGGGCCTGTGGGCCATGGTTTGGGGTGACGCTACCCCTCCCAGCCTCAGCTCCTGGTGGGGGCATGGGGCCAGTCCCCGCTCTACCAGTGACAAAGGACACATGAGGTGTCATCCACTTCCCCTGCCCCGCCTGCGGCCTGCTCTGTGAAGGTCGTGCGTAGCTGGTGGAAAAGTTCCAGGGGCCTGTGGTTGGGAGGGTGTGGGGAGACGTGAACGCGTCCCTGTGCTGCCCCTCCTGTCTGTGGCTTTTCTCTTCGCCCCAGCTGCTGTCCGCTCCCCTCCCTGCCCCCAGGATTCTGCTGGGAGCAAAGCCGCTTTGTTACCTTCCCCTGCCCCAGACCTTACCACCTGCCGCCAGGCACAGTCCTCCCTTTGTTCACGCTGAGAGTTTTGTCGGCAGCTGCCCCCCCGGCCCCCAGCCTCTCTCAGGGGGGCTCCCACCCCAACTGCAGCCTCACCCGTGAGGGCAGGCCCAGGCCCAGAGCCAGGTGCCGGGAAGGGGGAAGTGACCAGGGCCTTGTCCCAAGACCTAGCCCCTGTGTGTGTCCCACCGTCCGTAGAACTTGCTGGGCCGGGTTGCTGGAGACGGGGGCGAGAGGCCAGGCAGCCTTCCGAGACTCAGTGTGGGCGCCGCAGGGGCTGGCGTGGCCCTGTTGCCTTCTGTGTCTGCAGGGGGGCATTTTGCGGGGCAGCCTGCACGCCAGGCCAGTCGGGGGAGCCATGGGTCGGGGAGGGGGCGGTGAGTGGCAGCCAGAAGGGGCCTGCAGGGCAGCGTAGGGGGCAGAGGCAGAAGAGGGAAGGGTCGCCTGGCTGACCTGCAGACACGTGGCCACACGCAGACACCCCTCTGTTCAGCTTTCTCGGGATTTTTACCTGTAGGACACCTGCTGGCCCGTCTTCTAGAGGCATCCCATCTGAGCACACAGTGGGAGGTGCCCTCAAGACATGGGGGCCTGCCCCCCATTCCTGTCCTCTGTGCCTCTCCTGTCCCCTGCCCTCTCATTTCTTTCTTCTTCTCCTTGGGCCCATGGGGGTCCCCTCCCCTCTGTTCCCATTCCTGTGCTGACTGGGACCCCCCTGAGCCCTGGTGTGGCGGGGACAGAATGCCCAGGGACACAGGGAGCTGCTCTGTAGCTCGCTGTGAATTATTCACCGGGAACTGAAGCCTTCCTGCCACCAGAGCTGACTTATAGGTCGTAATACCCCTGGGAAGACAGAATGGATCAAGTAGGACCCATCTGATTGGGCTCATGAGGCCCCTTGTTGTGTTTTGTGGGTGTTTTGTGAATAAGGTCAAGGCCCTATCCTCTGTCCTCACCCTGAACTGTGGCCCCAGCCTCTGGACCCTCTGAGTTTTCCTGAATTAAGGTGACCTCCCCCTTTGCCAGTCCTTTGAGCCTCTTTAGGACATCGAATCTCCAGTGGGAGAGAGGCCTCCCCAAGGTGTGGGCTACACAGTAACCTGGCGGGAAGAGGTGGCATCAAGGCCCTCCTGCTGGGCCTTTCCCTCCCCTCTTCTCCCTGCCTGCTTTTTCTCTGCACCACAAGCAGCTTTTAGCCTCTGTAAGAAACCACAGTAGGGGTGCAGAGCAGACCCCTGGTGCAGAAATAGAATTGAAAACGAAATCTCCCAACTCTGAAAAGTTCCCCACAAAAGGAGGAGAGAAAGAGAAGTTTTTTGTTTTTTGTTTTGTTTTTTTTTTTAAATCAAATAAGTATGAAAGCAGATAGAAATGCGCACAAGAGATTAGGAAAGCAGGAGGAGGTCCCCTGCCACCGGCCCCCCCGACCCAGTGACACAGCCCAGCAGACCAGAGACAGCCTGCCACCAGATAGAGCGGAACTCGTCCTCAAGCAAGAGGACTCCCCCGATGGCACCATTTGTCACCCGGGGTGCATCCTCAACTCACCTGGCCACGGGGTGGCCGCCTGTGTTTGCTAATTGCCTTTCTCCCAAGGAGCAGTGCGGCCTCCTGTGCTTACGACGGGAGACGGCTCTGCAGCCTGGAGCCGGGTGCCCCGTGGAAGTCGGCACCCCCCGTGGGTCACCCTCTCCCTTGGTGTTTACATTTCAAGGAGGCAGCTCCCAAGGCCTTGGGCAGAGGTCTAGGTTGTAAAGCTGGCAAGAGGCTTGTGTAGCTTTTGAAAAGCTTTCCATGCCTCTCTCAAAGGGGCAGAGAGAAATTCACGATGACAACTTTTCTCAAGTAAATGCTCTAAAAGAAAGGGTCGGAGTTGCTTTCCCCTTTTCCCCAGGGAAATCAATTTCTCTCTTTTTAAAATTCATATTTGCCCTGATGCCCTGATCTTGGTAGGGCCTAGATTCCTGGTGTGGGTCCCTGCACACACACATACCCCCACCACCACAGTGGCTGTTGGAAGGGGACCTGGGAAAGGGGAGGGGGGATGCCCTTGAGATGGGGTTTCCTGAGGGCCTGAGGTGGAGAGCAAGAGCAGACGGCTTTCTGTGAGGTGGCCGGGAAGAGAGCCCCGAGGGACCTGGAGGAGCCCCTTGGTAGCAGCAGGGGGAGCTGAGCACCTGGGCTGTGGGCAACACGTGCCGCGCATCCTCACTTGGGCCTTGGCGAGTGTGGGCACGAGGGGGTACAGGTGTGTGAAACAACCTCAGGAGAGGCAGCCCATGGCACCAAGTGCAGAAAATGATGCCCCTGCCCCCCATGCCAGTTCAGGTCAGCGGGCCAAGCGGTCAGGCCACACACCACCACTGGAAGCGCCCTCGGGGGCGGGGGCTGTCTCCCAGGCCCGGGGCGTTCAGCAGTGAGATGACGGGGTACGCAGACAAGTACATACTGTGTCAGGTGGCGAAAAGCGTTGCAGCGGAAGACGAAGTGGGGTTAGGATTGTGACAGGAAGGGCCACTCGGAGGAAGTGGCGTTGAGGCAGAGACTGAAAGGCGAGGGCCAGGCAGGGATCTGGGGAAGAGCCTGGGCCCCCCCAGCTGACCTGTTCCCGACAATGAGCCAGTTAGGACGTGTCCAAAACCTTGAACATTAAAACAAGGAAAAAAGGTGAGCCCCGGATGGATGAACTCTTCCTTGGGTTCCCCAGATGGCCTGTGTGTGATCCTGCGTGCAGTAGGGACCAGAGCGGACCTTGAAGGAGAGGGGCCGGTGATTTTGGAGGGCCAGCCCTGCCTTTCTGGGCATCTCCACAACCACTCAGGCGGGTCTCCAGGCTTAGCTGGGGTGCATCTGTCACCCCCCCCCCCCCCCCCCCGCTCCGCTGATGTTGAGCCCGCAGGCGTGAGGCTGTGGTCTGGGAGTTGGAAGAGCTGGGGCCTCCTGGGCGCCAGCATTCAGCTGCCTCTGTGACTCGAGGCATGTCAGGGGCCCTCCCCAGCCTCAGTTTCGTCCTCCTAAAATGGGAATAATGCCGGTTTGACCTGCCTAGCAGGTATGTGTGCAAGTTTACAAAAGCCCCAAACTTTCAACCAAGGTCGGGGACAGAGAAGCTCTTGATAAAGAGGGAAAATGTTCTGTGAGATGGCGGGGGGTGGGGGGGACATTTGGTCCTTGTCCCACTGCCCAGCTCTCCTTCCTCTGCCCCCTTCTCCCCCACAGATAGCAAGGCAAGCGCTGGTGCCCGGGAGGCCTCCGCCGATGGAGTGTGGCCTGGCTGGTGCGAGCACAGGTAAGGGAGTGCAGGGACAGGTGGGATCCCGCTGCGGCCTCCTCTGCCAGGCCTGTCTTCCCTGCCCTGTCCCCTGTCCTCCCCCTGAGTGTGAGGTGCTGCCCTCACTAGGAGCTTGTGCGCTGCTGAATTGCAGAGCGGGACTAGGAGGTAGAAGGTCGTGTCGAAGAAGGCAAAGAAGACAGACTTCGGGAGCTAAGAAAATGACCAAAGGCCATGGGGCCTCGCTAGGCAGAGGATATGTGTACACCTGCGCAGAAAGCCAGGCCGGGAGGGTGAGGAGGCGTTTGCTAACTGTGGGCGGTGATGCTGGTCTAACTGAAAACCAGACCTCTGGGTAAGACGGTCCCTGTTGGGTTTTGATCAGGAAAGTGCCTTCGGTTTGGTCCATGGAAGCTTGCTGGGGTCACTCCGAGTTCATGGGCCGTGGGGAGGAAACTGCCAGGCAGGTGCTGCTGTGAGTGGACAGGCCTGTGCTCTGGGCACAAGGCCCCCCAGCCCCCAGCATCACTGGCCCCCACAGCACCCTGCTGCCCAAAGGCTCTGGGCCTGGGATAGGGGGGCAGGGCCCGTCCCTGGGAATGCTGCCCCTTGCCTCAGTGACTCTGGTTTCTTTACTTCCCCTCCCCTCCAGGGGCCTTGCCCCATGGACCCCAGAGCCCCAGCCTTCCCAGGATAATCACCACAACGAACCCAAGATGGAGACAAGCATTGGGCAGTAGGGTAACAAAGGAATGAGTCATCCAGCTCGGCGGGGCGGGGCAAGACATGGACACCGCGCAGCCTGGGGGCCGGGTCCTGACACAGACTTCAGGGAGCATAGTCACCCCACTTCCCAGGCCAGCTCCCCACCACTGCCATGTCAGTTTGAAGCCTGGGAACCCCCAGGGTGTGTGTATGAGAGAGCAAGAGAGGCTGGTGTTACCATAATTACAGTAAAACCGAGGACAGGTGGTTCCAGACGTTTTGGCAGAAGGAACCTTTTCCCAGGGAAACACAAGTAGGCTCCTGGTTCAGGCATGAGAAATGGGGTCAGCCAGGGCCCTCTTCCCCACCTCTGGCAGCTTCTAAGTTGCCCTGGGGTCTTAGGGAAGAGGTGGAAGAACACTGGCTTTGACCCTAGAGGATGGAGACAGTGGGGTGCTGGGCGCCCCTGGGGTCGCAGCCACGTTCTTGCCAGCTCCGGGCCTTCCGCCGCTCCCAGCAGCTGCCAGCCAGCCTTACAGAGGGAGGGAGGGACTCTTTCTGGATGGCCAAATTTTTCAGATAATTATGAGCTTACCTCTTTTAAGCCCCTTTCAATTTCTACTTATTTTATGTGTTTTTTCTTATTGTGGTGAAATATACACAATGTGAAATTGACCATTTTAACCAAGTTTCAGTGCAGGAGCCAGTGGTATAAGTCCCTTCACATGGTTGTGCAAGCACCACCATGATCTCCAGGACATTTCCATCGCCCCAGAAACTGTCCCCATTGAGCAGTAGCTCCCCATTGAGCACCTTTGTGTTTTATCTGAACCATTTAGAATTTTTTTAAAAATTTTATTTATTTATTTGACAGAGAGAGAGAAATCACAAGTAGGCAGAGAGGCAGGCAGAGAGAGAGGGGGAAGCAGGCTCCGCGCTAAGCAGAGAGCCCAATGCAGGGCTCAATCCCAGGACCCTGAGATCATGACCTGAGCCAAAGGCAAAGGCTCAACCTACTGAGCCACCCAGGTGCCCCACCATTTAGAATTTTTAAAAAAATTATCCTTTTTATGATGACAGAGGAGCCGAACCTTTGTTTTAGGACTCCTTCGGCAGGCAGGCCAAGGTCTGTTTTCCTTGTGTTAATACCTGAGCCCCGAGGGAAGGTATCCCTGAGGGCCGGAGTCCCCGTGCACACGTGTCAGAGGAGCCCACACACACACAACCCAGTCACTTGTGTCTGCTCTGGGCCTGATGGCAGTGGACAGGAATGTTCTCTGGGCTTTCAGCCAGGTCCATCTTTTTGGCTAGAGACGGCGAGCCTTCCCAGCCATCAGCCACCATGATGAACATCAAGGTCAGGTTTAATCAGAGCAAGGCAGTGACTTTTGTGGGGCTCTGGGACATAATTGGGAGCCTGTCACTTGGGGACAGCGATGCCCCGCTTACCTGAGTATATTCTGGGTTCACTACCTGACTGCTAGTGTGGACACCTAGCCGGTTAAGTACTTTCTCTGGCCAACATTTCAGGGCATCTAAAACCCGCTGATAGTCAAGTACACTCATTACAGTTGGGTATTCAATTCCTGCCAATGAGCAGTTTGAATGACCACTTTGATCTTCAGTTGATGACTCCTGCTAAAGTGATTTCTCACAACCAAGCACCTGGGGAGGCCTCCCAGGGGTAGTTTTGCCGGGAGGAAAACTGACCCCTCACAGGTACTTTCTGGGCCCCCACCCTGCCACCCCATCCCCGCAGCCACCCCATCTTCTTCCGTGTCCTTGTGATGGCCAGTGAGGCTGTGGAGGTGTTGCTGGGCTCTTTGGCCCCGGAACCCGCCAGGTTCTAAGTGAGGTTTTCTTTTTATTTCTTAAAACATTTTGAAGATTTTAAAATTCTAATATTTGAATATTCTCAAAAAATTTGAACAATGCAGATATTAAGATTTTAAACTTCTAATATTTGAATATCCTCATACAAATTCAAACAACGCAGATAAAGTGGGGGTCCCCTTGGCTTCTCCCATCTAGCCCTTTATTGTCCCCATCGTCTGCAGGGCGCCCACCACCAGGCTTCCGTGTGGGTCGTCTGGAGTGCGCCTATGTCTGTACGTGGAGAGCCAGCGTGTTATTTTTCATAAATTGGGTCAGACGACTGATCGTTGTTTTCCAGGCTTTTTTAGTTTGTTTTAACATGTTTTGGGAATCTTCACATCCACGTATATATGGCTCTTTGGCATTTTTCTCAGTTGCTACCTACTATTCCTTCTTTCGAAGGGAGAGATCATTTTGTGGAACTGTTACTGATGGTAATCAGACTGGCCTCCCACTTTTGCTAATTACAACTAGCACTGCAATAAAAACTCGTGGACATTCCTTGTGCGGTCCTATGTAAGGATTTGATTAGGATGAACACCCAGAGGGAAACTGTTGGGTGGAGGAAGTGGAAGTTTCGATACATTTATAATTTTAATAGGCACCATCAAATTGTTCTCCAAGAAGTCGGAAATCGCTCATGCCCCAGCACGCGCACGTACAAACCTGTGTGCAGGTTTCTGTGTCGACAGAAGTTTTCGACCTCTTGGCAAGATTACCCAGGGGAGTGATTTCTTATGGAATGGAAAGAGTATGTTTCTTTTTTTGGAAACTGCCAAACTGTCTTCCAAAGGGGCTGCCCCCCTGCGGCTTCCCCAGCAGCGGCGGCTGACGGTTCCTGACGGTTCCCAGGTCTCCGGATCCTCGCCAGCATCCAGTGCCAGCAGTGTTCTGGATTTTGACCATCCTCATACGTGTGTAGTGGTAGTGTTTTAACTTGCAGTGTTGTATAAACCAAATTCTTCCTTTCTCATTTTTAGAATTTTCTGGATGGTGTATGCACATCAGAAATTTTGTAATTCACTTAATTAATATTGCACTGAATTTAAACATTGTTTTGGAGTGAAGAGCTTCCTTCCTTCTCTGGGAATGTGATGTAGCTGCCCTTTTAGTTACATTTTCTTTATCCTTTCAATAACGTTTAATAGTTTACTTGCTATAAGTTATGTGTGTATGTTAGGTCTATTCCCAGTTATTTTTATAGTTTTTATTGCCATTTAAAAAAAAAAGTTATGAGTTTTTATATGTTTTTTTTATCTGGCAAGCTTGCTGAAACTTTTTTTTTTTTTTTTAAGATCTATTTATTTATTTTGAGGGGGTGGGGAGGGCAGTGGGAAAGGGAGAATCCTGAAGCAGACTCCCTGCTGAGCGTGGATCCTGATGCAGGGCTTGATCCCAGAACCCTGAGGTCATGACGTGAGCTGAAATCAAGAATCCCACTTAACCCACTGAGCCACCGAGGCACCCCGTAAAACTATTTTATTTCTAATATTTTTTCAGTAGATTCTCCTACACATTCTATGTTAATAATTATCTGCAAATGACACTTTATTTCCCCCCCAATATTTATATATATTTTTCTTTTCTCCCCCATGCTTTGGCTAGTTCCTCAAGGACAGTGTTGAAGAGTGGCAGTGACCATGAGCGTCACCTCGTTCCTAACCTGAATGGGCTTTTAATCCCTTGCGCTTGGGCTATAATATCTGCTGGGGTTTCTAGTATAGGTTCTGTGTCGGCCCAAGAGAGTTTCCTCATAGGCCTGGTTTCTGAGAACTTACTTCTTCCTCCCTCCATCCCTTCTTCCTTCTCTCCCCGCCAGAAATGATGTTGGACTTGATCATACAACATTTTTACATTGATTGAGATCGTGTCAGGTTTTTCCTATTTAGAAAGTCAATGTCATGAACATATTGAGCCATCTTTGCTTTCCTGGGTAAGAGCCCAGCAAGGTCATATGTTGTTCTTTTAATGCTGCTGAACTTGCTTTGCCAATGTTTTGGCTTGTTTGTTTTTGGTGTCTGCTTTCAAATGCTAAACCTATAATTTCCTGCCTGCTCTGCCCTTGTCTTGTTGACACTGGATCATGCTAGCTTGTGGGTTCCCCTCCTCCCCCACAGTCACTATAAGCTTGGGATAATGCTTCCCTTGAAGTTTTAGTAAAAACTGTTCTTTTTTCTTTTTTTTTTTTTAAAGATCTTATTTATTCATTTGACAGACAGACATCACAAGTAGGCAGAGAGGCAGGCAGAGAGAGAGGGGGAAGCAGACTTCCCGGCAGAGAGCCCCATGTGGGGCTCCATCCCAGGACCCTGGGATCATGACCTGAGCCGAAGGCAAAGGCTTTAACCCACTGAGCCACCCAGGCGCCCCTGTAAAAGCTGTTCTTATACTTAAGGGGCTTCTTATCCATTTTCGAGGTAGAAGGTTAGCTTTCTTTTCTGTCTCTTTTAGGACTTTTCTCCCCCCCCCCCCTTCTTGAGTTGGTTTTGTTAATTTATATGGTCTCACAGAGTCATCCATTTTATACAGATTTTTCAAATTCACACAACATTTATGCATTAGTATTTTACGATTTTCAGAATCCTTTTTATATCTCTATGTTTCCTTTACCCTGTAGTCTCTACGTTTATCTATTAATTTCTTCTTCCTACCTCCCTTGGGTTTATTTTGTTGTCTTTTGAATACCAGAATTAAGTTTCTCCTTTTGTTCCCAACTGTTTCATTTCACCTACTTTTTACTAAATGTAAACTTTTTGTTGAAGTATAACACAGAGAAGTGCACAGGTGACAAGCTTTGTACATTCACATAAAGAGAACATGTGCGTGAAACCAGCACCCAGATCGAGAGGGGGAGCAATGGGGCCCCTGGGTAGCTCTGGGTTAAGCTTCTGATCCTTGATTGCCGCACAGGTCCTGATCTCAGAGTGGTGACATCGAGCCCTGAGTCCAGCTCTGTGGAGCCTGTGTAAGATTCTCTACCTCTCCCTCTGCCCTCCACTGCTGGGCTCTCTCTTGCTTGAAAAAACAAAAACAAAGAAAACACTGCCAGATCCCCCGAGGCCTCCTTTCCAACCACAGCGCCGCATCTAGGGCAGCCGTCGTCTTGACTTCTAACTCCTCCGTTAGTTTCCGCGGCTTTTAACCTTCCTACAGATCCTACAGTCTGTCTGTTGTGCCTGTAGCAGGCCTCTCCCGTCACGGTGTGGGGCGGTGAGAAAGGGGGACAGAGCACCCCGGTAGAACCAAGCTCGCTTTGAGAGGTAGGTTCGCGGTAGTGGGTGGGGGGCGCTCCTGAGACTGAAGTGGGCGGGGCTTAGTTAGGGCATAACAGCACCTCTTCTGGGTGCTCGGGTGCTCGGGTGCTCGGACCTTTCCGACCTACTTTCTTGTTCGTGGTTTTGTTGAAGAAAGGTGGAGTTGCCAAACAGCCAAGGTGGAGGAGGGTGAGGCGCTGGGCCCGGTGGCTGCTGCCACAGTAGCACGGGCGAAATGGGGCGTGGTCACCCCACCATAGGGGCACTGGCCGTGCACTCGCTCACCAAGCTCCCGGCGCATGGATTCTTTTAGAAAAAGAATGAGAAGCTTTGAAGCTTGGCCGTTTTCTGCTTGTTCCTGGGTGGGAAGACCTTCCCTGCATCTCGGGGCCTCCTGGTGGAGAAGGTGGGGCGGGGGTGTGGCCTTGGAATAGCAGCTTCTCTTCCTTTCTGGTACTTTTCCTTCAGCACATCCCAAGCAGCCTTTCTCTGTCCTTTCTACCTTCCCTACTCTCCTCTTTCTGCCCCCTCGCGTCCTCCTACACTCCCTTCCGCATCCTTTCCTCCCACCGCATTTTCTCATTCATTCATTCATTCATTCATTCCTGGCACTTCCTTCCCTCCAGCCAAGGGTGCAGTGAATGACTCTCCCCTCCTTTCTCCCTTTGCCTCTGGCAGATGGGCCGGTGATGAAGATCAAGCAGGAGAAGCCGGAGTGGTTGCTGCAGACGCTGGGGCCGCAGGCCGTGCTTTCCGAGAAGGATAAAGAAAACATCTTCCGCCAGCAGCATCGGGGCCTCCCGCCATGCCAGACCATGGGGAAGCCTCGGGCCTTGGGGGGACAGGAGGAGACTGGGTGGGCCCCTCCCGCTGAGCAGGCCGGGGGTCTGGCAGGCCGGGCTCTTTCTGCCGGCGAGGGTCACTTCGTGTGCCTGGACTGCGGGAAGAGGTTCAGCTGGTGGTCGTCGCTGAAGATCCACCAGCGCACCCACACCGGGGAGAAGCCGTACCCGTGCGGCAAGTGCGGCAAGAGCTTCAGCCAGAAGCCCAACCTGGCACGCCACCAGCGGCACCACACGGGCGAGCGGCCCTTCTGCTGCCCCGAGTGTGCCAGGCGCTTTAGCCAGAAGCAGCACCTGCTCAAGCACCAGAAGACCCACTCGCGGCCCGCCACCCACTCGTGCCCCGAGTGCGCGCGCTGCTTCCGCCACCAGGTGGGCCTCCGCATCCACCAGCGCGCGCACGCCCGGGACCGCCAGGGCGCTCGCGCGGGGCTGCAGGAGTTGCTTCGGGACGCCGCCGCCCGCCGGGGCTGTCGCCTGCGACCCGGGCCGCCGCGGGGCCGCCCCGAGTGGGCCTGGCTGGGGCTCTGCCAGGGCTGGTGGCGCCAGGCGGGGGCCCGGGCCGCGATCGCCGCCGCCGCGGGGCCGGGCGAGCAGCGCCAGTTCATCTGCAACGAGTGCGGGAAGAGCTTCACGTGGTGGTCGTCCCTGAACATCCACCAGCGCATCCACACGGGCGAGCGGCCCTACCCGTGCCCGGAGTGCGGCCGTCGCTTCAGCCAGAAGCCCAACCTGACGCGCCACCTGCGCAACCACACGGGCGAGCGGCCGCACCCCTGCTCGCACTGCGGCCGCAGCTTCCGCCAGAAGCAGCACCTGCTCAAGCACCAGCGCACGCACCTGCCCGGCGCCCAGGCGGCGCGCTGCCCCAGCTGCGGCCAGACCTGCCCGAGCCGCGCCGCGCTGCGGGCCCACCAGCGCGCACACGCCGCTCCCGCCGCCGAGCCGCCGCTCCCCGGGCCCGCCTTGCGGGACGCGGCGCCGCGCTCCAAGCCGCCGGCCGAAGCGCCCTCGGGCCTGTCGGCGCCGCCGCAGCCATCGCGCGACTCCCAGCCGGCCCGCGGTCCGGGGGGCGTGCTGTGGGGCCGGGCGCGGGCGGGCCTGAGCGCGCCTGGAGAGCCTCGCCAGTTCATCTGCAACGAGTGCGGCAAGAGCTTCTCGTGGTGGTCGGCGCTCACCATCCACCAGCGCATCCACACGGGCGAGCGGCCCTACCCGTGCCCGGAGTGCGGCCGTCGCTTCAGCCAGAAGCCCAACCTGACGCGCCACCGGCGCAACCACACGGGCGAGCGGCCCTACCTGTGTCCCGCGTGTGGCCGTGGCTTCAGCCAGAAGCAGCACCTGCTCAAGCACCAGCGCGTGCACCGGGGCCCCCTGGCGCCCACCCCCGGCGCCAAGGATCAGGCGCATTAGTGCGCAGGACGCAGCGGATGCGCGGTGGGGGTGGGAGGGCATGTTTGAAGAGCTGCGGGGGCCACGAATGGCCGTTTTTACAACCCTCGGGGGTAGAACCCGGTGAAAGGGTGATTTCCTCAAGGCGCTGAAGGCTAGAGGACAGAATTCCAGAAGCATCCCCAAGGGCACAGCCCCAGGCGGGGCTGATGGAGGAGGTAGGATGATACAGATCTCACTCTGGAGCCTGGATGTGGCCCTCGGTCCCTCAGACGTGGAACCCAGTCCTCAGACCCCTGTGAGGGTGAGGGGGCTGTGAGGGCTCTGGGAGAGGCTCCCCAGACTGTCTCATGCAGGCTGTCCACCGCCAGAGGCCAGGCTCCAGGGGGAGTTTTAACAGACTGGTAGCAAGGATGGAAGCCAGTGGTGGTGGCTGAAGCGGGCCAAGCATAGTCCCAGTGCCAAGGACAATGCCCGGCACTTCATGGCCATTCACTGTGTATTTTTGGAGAGAGTGAATGGTTCCCTGGTGGTCCTTCGCCATGAGTGCCCCAAAGCCCAGGGTGCTGTCATAGTGGGCGGGCCCTTGGGCCTGTACGCGTGTGGTGGTTCTGCGGAGTTGTAAGAGGGGCCGCGGCAGCTGAGGCTTGGTAACTTGGGGAGGGCCCTGCAGCAGGAAAAAGCCACGTGTGCTGCTCCGACCTAGCAGCCCAGGGGCGCTCCCCACGGCTGTCGCTGACTTGGGTCTTTATCAATGCCATTGTTGCAGAAGAGAAAAATGAAGGATTGACTGTCTCACGTGGTCTCCTTGTCCTTTGTAAGCCTCCCTTTTGGAACCCCAAGTCTGTGCACGTGCTGCGGTATCCTCAGGACCAGGACAGCGAGGCACCAGGACTTTAGGCACGAGCCGAGCAGCTCCTCACGCCTGGTTCTTGCTGGGAGTGGACGGCAGTGTTCTCTTGCCCTCTCCAAACCAGTCTGGTATCTTCCCACATCCCTCCTCAACCTCTACTCACCCCCACCCCCCCACCCCCGCCTCAGAGGCCCCTTCCAAAGCAAGGTGCTGGGGCCCTGGTGCTGACAGGAGGACCCATGGCTCCTGTGTGGGCCTGTGTCCTTGGCTCGTGTCCTCCCATAGGAAGGAAGGGAATTGCCAGAGAGCTGGGTGGTGGGAGTATTAGGGTTTGGATGGCCGGGAGGTGCGAGGAAAAATCGGGGACCGTAACGTTCTCTAGGAGGAGGAACCGCATCTGCCTGCCCCTCCCAGGGGCCCAGCGGCTTCTCTGAACTCACGGAAGTGCTGCCTCCTCCAGGAGCTGCCAGATTTCATCGGGCTTCTGGTTGGTCGGTCACCAGTTTCTCAGATTCTGGGCTCGCAGTCCAGCGAGGTTTTTTCTAGGCCCTAGGTGCTCTCCTACCTTCCCGGAATGCCTGCCCCCTCCTGCAGCTCCTTCCCCAGGCTGCCCTGTGCAGGGAGGCCCAGTGCCCCAGATCTCAGCACAACCTGCTTTACACATGGGCCGTTTGCATCTTCCACGTTGCCGCTTAGCAAATCCTGAGACCCAGTCAAGCAAGCCCGCCTCCTCCAGGAAGGCATCCCAGAGTACCACTCCTGCATCGGAAAGCTGCTGTCCGCAGGGATAGACCCTGCCAGACCCCAGAGCCCCGGGGATTCAGGTGCCTGAGGGGCAGCGCAGACAGCCGCTGAGGATCTCAGGTGGGACTTTCTATACCATTGAAGGTGTCCTCATCCACAGATGGCCTCTGTCTAATGACCAAAGCAGTCCAACAGCTGTGTTGGCAGGACTTGGGGTTAATGAGGCCTAAACGCAGCATGCTTCCCCATGCCAATATGAGAAGGTTTGTTCACTCATAGTGATTGATGTCACAGATGGGTGCTTTGGGTCACAGGGGGGATGGGGCCACATCCTTCAGAGCGAAGAATTACTGAGACGTGTGTCCCCTTGGCCAGGTCAGGGCATGGTAACACTTTGGTTCACTAACAAGCCTACTATGTGCCAGGTACTTGGGCCACCGCATCAAACGGGACTTAAGCAACAGATACTTATTTCTCACAGTCTGGAGGCGGGGAGTCCAAGATCAAGGTGCTGGCAGATCCGGTCCTGGTGAGGGCCTGTTTCCTGGCTTGTCCATGACTGCCTTCTCCCTGTGTCCTCACATGGCAGAGGGACGGAGAAACATGCCCTCTTGTATCTCTTCCCTTTCTTATAAGGGCACTAATGTCATCAAGGAAGATCCCAGTTAGAACCTCACAGAAACTTCATTGCCCCCCAAAGGACCCAGGTCTGAATGCCATTACATTGTTGGGAGAGAGTCAGGGCTTCAGTATATGAATTTGGGGCGGGGGACACAATTCAGCCAATAGCACCCACGGTCCCTGACCTTAAGTTGACGCACCTTCATGGGAAGGTGTTGAATAAATTGTTGAAAAAATAAATCAGCTCTTGAATAAATTGTCCCAGCTCCAGCTCCCTGACAAAGCTTGTTGTTCACTATGTCATTTAGCCTCACTGTGAGGTCAGTGACCGTGGCCGGGGAGTACTCCAGGGAAGAGGGGATGCTGCGGCCCACCAGGTCATGTCACAAACCCAGGGCAGGCCCAGGCCTCCTGTTAGCCAAGCTCCTTCCATTGCCACAACCAACGGCTTTTCCAAGGGTGGCCTGGCATTGTTGACTTTAATTTTCATCCCCCTTTGTTGTAAAATAGTAAAACTAGGCCAGGGAATGGTTGGGAAGAGGCATGTTGTAAAATCAGAGAGGAAGGTCAGATCTGTCTCAGGGGTTTACAATCCTGAATACTCTAGAACATGCGGAAAGAAAAGGGTTTCACAGGTGAACAGGAAACGAACATAAGTAGATCAAGATCATAAAGGCCTTCTGTCCTGTCCACCTCCGGGTAAGTGCGGGTGGTGGGATCCACGGGCCAGATGAGCTTGGCGGAGTTGGGGCTCCCAGAACTGCTGGCATCACCCATGTGTTCCTTTGTTAGAAGCAGGCTGGGAGCTAAGAAAAATGACCCAGGAACTGGGGAAACAGTGGTTCTTTGGCAAGCAACCTAAGCCTCGTGTCGGCCAGCAAGCTGGCAGCCGCCACAGGAGGATGGGGCTTCCTGCTTTTCAGCCCCAGCCCTGGGGAGCTGCTGGAGGAAGAGGCTGGGAGGCCCATGGGCAGGTGCACGGATGGGGTTGGGGGGGGAGAGTGGGACCAGCGGAGACTTGGCAGACAGCATCTGGGGGAGTGGAGGATGCTTCTGAGAACATTTTCTTTTATTCTTTAAGTCATTTGGCTAAAAAAATATATATATATTCTTGACCTTTTGCAAGAGAAGTGTTGGGGCCGGAAACAGTATGTTCTCATATGTCACTGCTCTCACTGGATCATGGCAGAGAAGAGAGGAAAATGAACGGCATCCTGTAGGTTGTCCCTTGGGTTAAAAAGAGAGTAGTGCCTCTTACGTTACTCAGACCGGAAGGGGGCAGAGCCCTAGACAGGCCCTGTCCAGGAGAACTTTCTGGGGGTGAGGAAAATGTTCTATAAATGTGCCGTCCAAAACCACAGCCATCAGCCACATGTGTCTACTGAGTACTTGAAGTGTGGCATGAGAAGCTGCGGAACTGAGTTTATGTGGGTGCAAGTTTAGTATGGAAAGAGAAGCACAGGGTTTTCTCCAAACAGAGCTCCCTCCCATTAAAAGGAAGTCTCCACTTGTGTTAGGAGGCCAGCTGCAAATTTAAGGACTCGGCTGAATTGATCCTAGGTCACATCTTGGGTCTTAAAGTCAAGGAGAGAGAACTTTGGAGTAGATGAGACCTTGTACCCATAGCCCCGCGTCTCCAACCGTGCGTCGGCCGGGTCTCCCAGCCCTCGCTGCCAGGGCTGTGGCTTTGCCCGCAACCCCTCGTTCCTTACGCTGCATCAGCATGCTGGCTGATGGCTGGCGGCTGCGGCCTATGGATGTGTTCATTCATTCGCCAGAGGTCGGCTGAGGGCCCGTTCGATGCTGGGCCCTTGGGATCCAGAGATGCCGGAAACACAGCCCCTGCCCTCTGGAGCCCACGACCTGGTGGGAAAACAAAGGTGTGTGCTAAACTGCAGTTTGAAGCCAGAACACCGTGCTTTGGAAGGGGGTGTGTAGTGGTCCCTGTTAGCGGAGATGGGAGGAGTGAGTCAGGAGGGAAGCGGTGACCCAGCTGAGCGGAAAACCCTGGGATGCCGCCCAAAGCAGGAGGAGCTGGAGGAAGCCCAGGCTGGGATGTGCAGGAGCAGCAGTCTGGGGCTGGCCGGGAAGCACACGGGGGTGCGGGGAAGACAGTCCATCTAGCATGCCCCCACCCCCCGCATGTGGGAGGGAGGAGCAGGGTCCCCACCAGGGCTCCTCTGAGCTGTCCACACCCCTGTCCACAAGGGGGCCACACGCCTGCTGTTCTCTGGAATGCTTTGGCTGGGAGCAACCTAGGCCTTTGTTAGGGTCCAACATCCAGCTGTCACACGAGCCTCGTGGAGTGGTGGTGGCTGCCATGCCCACTACGGGCCCCACTTGGATGAAGAAGCATGGCTTCGTTTGCAGAAAGACTCCCCATCTCTATTCAGTTGTGTCCACCACAGCACATGAGAACCGTAGGGGGAAATGTATATGTGTGTGTGTGTGTGTGTGCATGTGTTGCGGGGGGGTGCGTGTGTATGAAACCAGAGAGATGAAGTGACTCAGAAGAACTCAATCATTGGCAGAGTAGAGACTGGAGGCCTCCTGGAGCCTGGGGGCCCTGGGAGCCCTGGGCCCTCGGCATCGCCCACTGAGACAGGGTGGGGTTTAGGGGCTGTCGCCTCCCTCCCACGCCCGTCCCCCAGCTGTGTGCCTTGCGGCTTTGGCATAGCTTACTTAGAAAATGCTGCTAAAAACATGGGTGTTATCTTCGGGTGCATTGTTGGTTTTGTTTTTGAAAAACTTGGTCATTGACTAAGTGTCCCCATTTCTCCTGTAGCCTGTAGAAGGGATGGAAGCCGGTAGCTCTTGACAGCTGACAACTTTTGTAGCAGGAGCTGGGGAGGTGGGAGGCGTGGCTGTTCCATGAGCAAAGCTCCAGCACCTGGGCAGAGGGGGGCTGCGGGTCATCAGGGGTTAGGGGGTCCTTTTGGCAATGTCATGAGAACATCTGTCCTGGTGGGTTCATTTCTTTTGGCTTCCCAGAATTCCCTCCCTGGTGCCTCTATTTTAAATACCAATCTCCTTGGGATGTCTAGCTCGAGAAGCCCCATTTAGCTCAGTGCGCTGCCACAGGAGCACCATGGATGGGGTGGGCTGGGGGGTCCTGGAAAGGCCTGAGAGGGCCAGACGCGGACCTGCTGGGATCAACTGGTTCACAGAGCGAGGTGCGATAGCCCGCAGGGCCGATCTTCAGGTCTGGTGCTGAGAATAAGGATTGAGTGTATTTCCAGGTGGACCTTGCCAGGAGCTGTACGGTTCCCAGGAGGGCCCACTGAAACCTGCCGAGGGGCAGGGGCTGCCTCATGGGGCCAGGAGGCCTGTGTCTCCCCAAGCCCCTCCTCAGGGTTGATGCCACCCCAGCAGCCACGTCCACCATCTGTTGTAAGATGCTCTGCCTGGCCCGCCACCTGGCAGCTACCAGGGGCCATAGAGAAAAAGGCTACTTGATATTCCTCTAGTACTTTCCACTTAAAAAAGATGACTTTCCCTTCTGGCCTCTTTAGCTATGAAGTGTAAATTCGAAAGCACTTATTTTTTTTTTTTTTTTTTACTCTTGACAAGCTTATTTCCAGCCATGATCATCGCACCGTGTTTCTGTTTGGGGGTCTAGGTACCAGAGTGATGCCGGGAAGGCTGAGCAGGGTGGTGGGCCTGCCTTCTGGTCGGCCTTGGCCACTTAGGGCTGCGGGTCTCCAGGGAAGCTGCGCCGTCTCAATTTTCTTTTCTTTTCCCATCTATAAAATAGGATAATGATGCCCATGCAACCTAGATGGCACCTGGTTATTGGAAGGCTCCCATGAGATAATATATGGAAACGGCTTTGTAAAAAGACAAGTAAGGTATAGGTAAGGGGGTTGTTATGGAAGGACAGGTGAAAGCTGGGGTTCAGCCCAGCCCTGTTCACAGGGGTGTCATCAGTGGCTCTTTTGTGGGGTATCTTCGGCTTGAGCGGAATGGGTCCAGTTCAGAGAAGGCAGGGACAGTTGGGGTGTCACTTCTTCCGTGTCCCCTGGCGTACCGGTGGCATAAACCGGGCCAGAGGGTCGGGGGTGGGGTGGGGGAGGCTTTGGCAACACGGTCAGTTCGGGCAGTTGCTCTTCTGCCCCTGCGATGGCTGTCTGCCACCCATGACACCCGCTCCGACACGCTCCGCAGCCGCCTGCCTTCACCCCCCGCTTATGCCGCCAGCGCCCCCACAGCCCGCTTCCTGGGCTCTGGGGGCCAGTCCGTGGGCCTGGCCAGGCCAGCGCGGCTTTAGGCTGAGGGAGGTGAGGAAGAGGCTCGAACTGCCGGCTTGCGGCCTCGGACGATCCTGAAATGGGAATGGCTGAGGCCGGGGGCCCGGGAGCTTGGGGTGTCTCGCCCGGCGGGGCGTTCTGCTCCCGAATCGGCTCCCGCCCGGTTCCCTCTCCTGCCCGGACGGGCGCAGCGCTCGCAGCCCTGCTTTTTCCGCCAGCCAGGTCGTTGGCGAGTTAGACCTCCCAGCCTCACGGGGCTGCTATGCGGCTGCGGCGACGCCGGCGACTGCGGCGCTGCGGAGGAGACGGACGGGCTCGGGAGGCGGCGCCATGTGAGTCCCGGGCCGCCGGGGCTGGGGCCGCGGCGGGAGATTACCGTATTTATCGAGGCCGGTGCCGGACCCTTGGGGGCGGGTCACTGCGGGCGCGCTACCGTATTTGCCAGGAGCCGCGCAGACCCTTTCCTGGAGCGGGGAGCGCCGCGACTTAATTACGTATTTATCCGGGGTTGCGTGATCCTCCCGGGCGTGCTGCGGGAGCTGGGGGGTGGGTTGCATCCGCGCCCCGAGGGAGCCGGGGCTTGCAGCCGGTTGGGGTGGGTTGCGGCTGCAGGGTGGGAGGCCTACGTATTTTCGTGGGGGCGAGGTTGCGGCGCAGAGTTTACCATATTTCTCCAGGGCCGCTCGGGCCACGGGAGTTTGCACGGTTGTGTGCGGAGGTCGGGTGGGTGGGGTCAGCTGTTTTGATTCATGCAGCTATTTCATAAAAACGGCGGTGCGGGAAGCTGGCCGTCTTTATGGGGGCGAGGGAGAAGGGGCGCGGGAGTCGCTGCGGGAGAGTTACCGTATTTGCTCTGGGCAGCGCATACTCTAGAGGAAGGAGCCACTGCTGGAGACCGGAGGAACAGGGGCGCAGCCTGGGCTGTGAGTGCGGGAGGGGATGGAGGAACTTGGGGGATAAAAGGGAGCCATTGCTTTAGATCTTCTCCGTAGTCGGGGGCCTTAGTCAGGGATTTGGCTGGGGAGAGCCCGGAGGGTGCCTGGAGACAAGGCCCTGCTGAGTCTGGCCAAGAGGACTGTGATGGTCTGTCTTTGCAAATGTCAATGCAGCTGGCTGGGGAAAGCCTTGTGGGTGGGGTCTGCTGCAAGTAGCACTTGTCCCCTTCTCCAGGGTGAGTGTGTGTTCCACGCTGGCCTGAGGGAAGGGGTAGACAAAAGGGGGATCTTGGAGATCCCACTCTGCAGATAGGTCGACTGAGGTTGTAGCAGGCAGTGAGATCTGGAAGCGTGGAGAAGGCCTGCGTGGGGGTCTAGGTCCCTGATGGGGATGGAGGCCGCAGGGGAGTGCCTCCAGCCTACTCTGGAGCAGGCCCCCATGTTCTGCAGGAGCCCTAGGTTTTTGGGAGGACAGGGAGGTGGTGGCGGCAGACAGTGACCTCCTCCAGGAGCAGTGGTGCTTTGGGTGTCTCTAACTCTGTGGCGGCCAGGTGAGTGGTGGTGGTCGTGTGTGTGTGTGTGTGTGTGTGTGTGTGTGTGTGTATGTGTGTGTGTGTGTGTGTGTGTATTTTGAGGGGAGTTTAGTTTATGAGCAGCTGGTTCATTGAAAAGAGCTTTTGCCATTGAGTCAGGGAACTTAGGGCCTAGTCCTGGCTCACCTTGTGTGACCTTGGGGGAGTAAGCTGACCTCAGTTACCCCATCTAGAAAGCAGGGCTCGGAAAGGCCCTGCTCCTTCCCCAGGGTTGCTGTGAGGACAACGGCAAACTATTCAAGAGGAACGCGGTGCCCTGGGGAAGAGAAGCCTCACAGAACCAGCATGAATGGGATAGAGCAGAACTTGGGGGTGTTTGTGGAGCACTGGGCCAGGCGTCTGTATCCTGGGGATGCCAAGAGGAATCAAGCTGAGACCAGCTCCTGGGAGCTTACACTCCCTTTCGGGGATTTGCAAACCTTTCAGGGGCAAGCCTCATTCAGATAAACAGAGAGCTGCTGCCTTAAATGTTTAATTGAGATCACTTTCAAGTTCACAGGGTTTTTGTTTGTTTGTTTCTTCTTTTAAGCTTTTCAAAAATATCTTCGACCCACAGCGTGACCCCACCCTTCCCTCCAGATTGGGGATGCACCCCGCTCCTTGAGATTCTAGTTGGAGAGATAAGACCTGTCCAGGGGCAGCCTAACTTGTAATTCTAGAAGCCCCTAGTGTTACCTATCGGCATTTATCCAATGGTTCTTGTGGTGGGCACAGTGCTTGGTGGGGGAGATATGAGAGGGAGACGGCTCTGTCCTTAGGGCAGGCACAGGGCCAGGAGACAGAGGGGGCCTGACCTGCATGCCTGTGATGACTCGGGGTCATAGGGTTGGGTCATAGGGCTCAGCAGGGGCCGGAGGGGTCAGGGAAGGCTTTGGGGAGGAGGTGGCACTTGATAAAGGCCTTAAGGAGGGGCAGGCTGTGATTAGTGGGTAGAGGAGAACGAGGGGCGTTCCAGCCGGGAGACGCTGGCCTGAACAAGACTGTAGAGGGGGCCGATGCCGAAGCTGTGGGCAGCGGGTGCAATCTCCTCCCTGAGCCTGGGCCCGGCTCATCCTTGGATGCTCCACCACCGCCCCTCTTCTGACTCCTCTCTCTCCGCTTCTGCCTCCCCAGGGGCTGGTGACTGCGGCTGGAAGCGCCCATGACAGAGCTGGCGTCCTCGGGGGGCGGGTCCCCTGCGGGGGACGGGGAGGAGGGCCTGGGGGACGAGCGAGGCCTGGTCATCCACCACCCCGCGGAGGAGCAGCCCCACCGCTGTCCGCTGTGCGGCCAGACCTTCTCGCAGCAGCCCAGCCTGGTGCGGCACCAGAAGGCGCACGCGGGGGGCGGCCGCGCGGCCGCCTTCGTGTGCCCCGAGTGCGGCAAGGCCTTCAGCGTCAAGCACAACCTCGAGGTGCACCAGCGCACGCACACCGGCGAGCGGCCCTTCCCCTGCCCCGAGTGCGGCCGCTGCTTCAGCCTCAAGCAGAACCTGCTCACGCACCAGCGCATCCACAGCGGCGAGAAGCCGCACCAGTGCGCGCAGTGCGGCCGCTGCTTCCGCGAGCCGCGCTTCCTGCTCAACCACCAGCGCACGCACGCGCGCATGCCCGCGCCGCACCCGCGCCGGCCCGGCGTGTTCGGGGAGCGGCGGCCCTACTTCTGCGCCCGCTGCGGCAAGAGCTTCGCGCGCGAGGGCTCGCTCAAGACCCACCAGCGCAGCCACGGCCACGCGCCCGACGGCCCCGCGGCCCATTTGGGCCGCGTGCTCTGATGCGCCCCAGGCCCGCCGCCGCCCGTCTCCGGCCCCGGGGCCGTGTCCACGACTCCCGGAGAGGGCGCTTGGCCGCGGCCCCCGTTCTGGACGCGATCCCTGGAGACGGGGAGGGCCGGCTCGGGGTCTTGAAGGAGTGGGCCGATGCCCGGCTTGGGACGCCTCCTCCCGTGTCTTCTCCACCCTCTGGCTGGGCTCTGGGCCCCTGCGTTGGTTTTCCTCCTCATGCTCAGCCGGCCTAGAGTAGGTGAGACCGAAGGGCCACCCGGAGCCCCTCTCAGGCCTGGGCAGGGGCTGGGGGGGCGGACAGGCAGGAGAGGTGGGATGCCCTGGGCTCTGGGGCTATGACTAGCTTCTTACTAGATCTTCATTCCCAGAATGTCAGAGTTGGAAGCCACCTGGAGAGGGCCCCTCTCCACAATGCCCAGGCCACCCCCAGCCCCCAAGGCCTCCTGGCCCCATCACTTACTATCTGGGGTACTTGAGAAGTCACATCACTTCATGACTCAGTTTTTTCATCTGTAAGTTGCATTTAACAAGGGACTTCTCCCTGGGATAGTGTGAGGATTGTAGTAAAACATTACCAGATAAAAGAGGATGACCTCAATGCTCCAGAAACTTCTACTGAGCACCCTGGTGTGTCCCAAGTGCTGTGCTCTTGGGAGGAGGTACAGACACAAAACCTTGGGGGGGGGGACACTTGTTACCAACACGGGGGTTGCAGGCTCTCCTAAGGGACAGGGGGACGGGATTGGTGTCCCCAAGGCAGTTTGATGGCTTAAACTGGGTTCTGGGGATGAATACAAGTCCTCTAGGGAGAGTGAAGGTGGAGGGTCTCTGAGGCAAGGGTCAGATAGAGGAGGCTCATATTTGCCCTACAAAGGACCTTGTGGCCAGGGAGGGAGGACACCAAGCTGTTTAATGAGGAGAGCATGGTGATCTCAGACATGCAGCTCAAGGAGAAATGGAAGCACTGTGGGGACAGGTCAGAGTGGGGTGAGCAGGAGCCTTGAGGGTTGTGGGGTTATCTGGGCAAGAGAAAATGAGGCCCCTAGCTAAGAGGCTTGACCAAGTGGAGAGCCAGGTCTGGCCCCCAGGTCCGGCCTCCAGATCCCCGATTCCAAGTCAGTGCTCCAGAGCATAGGCGTCATGAGCCATTCAGCAGATGAAGAAACTGAGGCTCAGCCAAGCTTGCTCCAAATCTCCCTAAGTGCTTAGTGGTGGAGTAGCGCATGCCTGGCCCCCAAGATCCTTCATCTCTACCGCACTGCCTGTGAGGGAGGCTCCTGCTGGTGGGAACGTGGAGGGTCAAGGGTGGGGGACTGGGACTGGAGACCAGGTGGTAGGATCCTGGGGAGGAGTGCCCCTGGGTGGTGTGGGGGTCTGGGGGAGCATGGCATCCACAGTAGTGGGTTGGGAGGAAGGGAGTTGGAGTATTGGAGGGGACCTGCACTCACAGAGCCCTTGCTCTGTGCCTAGCCTGTCCCAGAGATGCCGGAGACCTGTCTCCACCCTCTACCCTTTCTTAGAGCCTCGTGGCTCCTTGGGGGTCAGTGGCCTTTGGCCTGCCACCAGGTGGCCACTGCTATGTGGACGAGTACTTAGTGGCAGAGATGATGAGATTAAACCGGGACCTGGGACATCTGGAGCTTGAACGCACTGAACTCAAGTTGTCTCAGTGGTAAAATAGACCGATAATCCCAGAGCAGTTGGTAGGGGGCTAAGAGGACTGGCTCGAAGCTCCGGACAAGTGCAAGGTGGCCCAGCTGACAGCTCCCACCTAGCCACAGGGTCAGGGTAGGGAGCAGGGAGGGGGGGCAGCTGGGTAGGGCCGTGTCAGATCCCCAGACCTGACCCTGGTTTCTTTGTCTCCATGAACAGATGTGGAGTGGGCAGGCCCTCTGAGCGGTGTGTCAGGCACATCCGGACCCAGAGACGAGGAATGGGACCCCGTGGGGGCCTGCCCGCTGGCATAAGGACACGTCCCCTAAGAAGACCTACCTCGGGAGGTGTCCTGCAGAGGGGATCTGTGGAGCCTGGAATTGGAGGCGGGTTCTGTGCCCTGGTGGAAAAACTCCCCCAACCTGGTGGGAGTCACAGCTGGAGAAGAGCTCGTCCTGGCGGCCCGGCCACTGTCCACTCTCCTGTGGCCACAGGGACAATGCCTGTGGAGAGCCGGCTTCTTTGCACCTGCCTAAGAGAACGCAGCAAGTCGGTGGCAGACCTGGTTCTAGAGGCAAAGCCTTGCCCCAGGTGTGGCCGATACCTGCCGCAGGCTTCGCTCTCAGAGCGACCGTTCTTAGTCCGTGGGAGGCATGAAGCCCTTGGAAAATCTCACAAACCTTATGAACCTTCTCCCCAGGAAAACACGCATACTCATGTAGACACAAAAATCTACAAGCAAGTTCAGAGCTCCCGGACACAACCCGCTACTCGTTCTTCACCGGACATAGAGCCTGGGTCACTATACAAGTAGCACTTTCCCCTCCCCCGGCTGAGCTTCCTGCCCTCGTCCAGGAATAAAGGATTCTGAGGAGGGGAACCTTCCTCTCTCTTCTCCTGGGCCTGACCGTGCATCAGGCTTCTAGAACCTTTCCTCCCTTCTGCGAACATTGCTGGAGGCTCGCCGGGCTGGGTTTGCTCTTGTCTGGTTTGGGGCTGCTTGTTGTGGCTGCCCGGCTGCCGGGTTTTGCCTCTCAGGCTGGACTTCGATTTCACGGTAGAGGTGGTGGGGAAAGCGGAATTTCTATGGATGTGGGCTGAGCATGAGCTTGGACTGAGGCTACCTGGGAGAGGGATCCTGCTTCCAGCAGCCAAGCCGCGGCGGGCCGTCCCCTGCCCGACCGGGAGTTCAGCCGCAGCGGGGCATGGGGTGGAGACGGCTGGGCAGGGAGACCAAGCCTCACTCCTGGGGCCTGCCAGTGCTCTGGCGTGGACAGTGGGGCAGGGGTGACGACTTTGGTTTTCACCCTGAGCTGGTTGGCCTGGAGCTCACTGGCCTCCTCAGAATGAACCACTTGACCTGAAAAGATGTGGGCGATTAGGGCTGGGATGGGTTTTTGATGACAACCCACTGATCATGATACCGTTATATTTAGTGCAATCCTTGGGGGCGGGGAGAGGCCTATAGCCATGGGATCTGGTTCCAAGCCCAGCAATGGAAGTCGTGTGGGTCACAGCACCGTTGTTCTGCTGGGGGGTCCCAGGGCCAAGCTAGGTTTGGTCAGGGTTGTCGGGAGGCCTCCCCAGCTCCTGGCCCGGGACCTTGCTGGTGGTGTCTCCCATGTGGTCTGGCACAGAGGGTCTTACGGGCCATCTGCCATCCGCCTCGTCCTGATATCAGACTGCTCGGGGAGAGCAGAGGAAGAGGAGGCAATCTGTGCTCTGGAAGCTTCCATGTGATCTGACCCTTGGCCCGCCTGGAGGGAGCCTCGCAGATGCACTCTCTTCTCTGCTGGTTGTCCTCTCATCTCCCTTCCCTGTAACTTGTCGCCCACATCCACTGTTGCCTTCTCTGCCTTCCCTGGAATTGCTCCAAAATGTGGCCCTTCCCCCACCCTGCTGATCCCTCTTCTCCGCCAGGCCCTCCATCCTCGTCCTCTGAACAGTCCCTGTGTTGACACGCCATCTCACCCTCGGGGACCCCGGGTTGTCCGTGCGCACGCATGTGGATGTGTGTGTGTTGGGTCTCCAGCTAGACTGTGAGCTCCCTGAGGACAAGGGATGGGCCATGTCTTCTCAAAGCCCAACAGGGTCCAGCACGGGGCTGGGCTCATAACACTCAGGAAATACTTGTCAGCTGGCTGATGGGTCCAGTGCTGGAGGCGGTGCGGTGACTGGCGGTGAGGAGGAGAGGACCCGTGAGTTCCGCATGGGTGCATCTTGCTGGGTCATGAGCTGGCTCCCCCGGGGCAGTAATGGCCGTAGGGGCCCTCAGGTCCTCCCCTATCTGGGGCAGCGGGGCAGGAGGGACCCCCGACATGGCTACGCAGGAGTGCGTGGCAATGGTGTCGGGGCTGGATATTTCCGTTGGCCACTAAGACCGGCCGGGGCTGACCAAGTGGAATAAATGTTCCCTCCACATCAGCTGGTGTGACCTGTGGTCATTTGGGGCTCAGCTGGGAGCAGGGCGGTGGCTTCTAGCTCTGCCTCCATTCTGTCTCGAGGAGTTATGTTCCATGGTGGCCAAAGGCTGGAGAAAGCATAGCTCCAAAGCCACAGCATTGCCGCGATGAGTAGCTTGGCCACCTGCCCCTGTGGGTGAGTGACTTCCCTCCTGCTGTTGGTGAGGTACTGGCCCTGATCACGACCAAGGCTCACTCCAGAACCTTGCTTCTGTGTCCTATTCTTTTTTTTTTTTTTTTTAACATTTATTTGTTTGAGAGAGAGACAGAGCATGAGGGAGGGGAGGGGCAGAGGGCGAGAGAGAATCTCAAGCAGACTCCCCGCTGAGTGTGGGCCCCGACTTCAGGCTCCATCTCCTGCCCCTGAGATCATGACCTGAGCCAAAAGTCAAGAGTCAGGGGCACCTGGGTGGCTCAGTCGGTGAGGCGTCTGCCTTCAGCTCGGGTCACGATCCCAGAACCCTGGGATCGAGCCCTGCGTTAGGCTCCCTGCTCAGCGGGGAGCCAATGCTCCCTCTCCTCCCCACTCATCCTCTCTTGTGCTATCTGTCTTTTTTTGTGAAATAAATAAAAAAAAATCTTAAAAAAAAAAAATCAAGCGTCAGACGCTCAGCTGAGGAGCCACCCAGGTGCCCCTGTGTTCTGCTCTTTGAGTCAGATTTGGGGCGGTGTCGATTGTTTCTATCAGCCAAGGAACGTCCTGAGGGGCAGTGACTCAAGGAGGGAGGCTTTGGAACTTGGGTCTGCTGGGTCCATCAGGCAGTACTCTTGTTTAACTCAAATGGACTAATGACAAAATGGGGACATGTCGGGTCATGGGGCAGCCGTGCAGGGCCTTGATGGTGATAGCCAGGTCCCCAGCACGTCTTTGGCTCTGCCCTTCCTCTTGGGGGCTGCCTCCCCAGCTCGCACACAGGACAGGAAGAAGCCCTCGGCCTGCTGAGGCTCGGTTCCTGCCCTAAAGGCCTGAGCCCTTCAGCGGAGGGCAGTGATCTGAGTGGCCAGGCCGGGCCCGAACTGCCACCGAGGGGGTGGCCCCTCCTGGAGCCCGTGGTCCAAGAGCCAGTGAAAGGCCGGTTCACCAGGGGCGACCAGAAGGAGAAGCAGTGAGTAGGCTCCCGGTGGGTAGAACGTGGATCCTGCTCCGACCAGCACCATCGAGCCACCTGGGACCTTGTCCCTGCACAGTGGCTGCCCCACTCCAGAACCCGAGTCAGGAGCTGCATGTCAGTGAGATCTGCAGACAACTGGGTGTGGGCACTCTGCACTGTCGCTTTCCCTCCGCCCCGGCTGGCCTTTTGACTCAGACATTGCGTTCACCCTTCTGGGAGGAGATGGAGATGCGCGTTCCTCTGAGGCTGGCTTGCGGGTGTGGAGACAAGATGCCGCCTCCAGCAGGGTTCAGGACCCCGGGCCGCAGCCGTCCCCACCCCATCCTGAGGATGTTTGCCAGGAGCACCTCTCCTGACCTGGACAGAAGGGCCCAAAAAGTGGCCAGTCCTGGGTGAGGAAGCAGTTCTTCCCCCCACTCTGTGGGTCCGCCTCTCCCCTTTGTCTGAGCCTCTTCCAAACATGGCCAGGCCTCAGTGCCCTCACGGGAATGACGCCCAAGCGAAAGGATGTCTGCTATGGATGCTGCTGGCGCCACACCAGCTGCCCTTTCCGAGCTGTCCTGAGTACTGGCTGCTAATGGTTCACAGCTGGTCGGCTATGGGCTGCCCCAGCCAAGCCCCACTGAGGCTGACATGGCAGGGGGTGAGCTCTGGATTGCAGCCACGGCTCAGAAACCCCCTGGGGGATCCGAGGACACCAGTTTCCAGCCGAGACCCCATCACTGGCTCTTTCCCCACCCAATCTTGCTTCCCACTCACCTTCTCCAGAGAGCACTTCTCAATAGTACTTATTCCCCTTGGGCGGAATCCTTGTCTCAGGCTCCGCTTCTAGGAAGACCCCAGACTAAGAAAATGTCTTGAGGAATACAAGCTTGAAGTGCTTTGCAGGTGCAAGAGATCACAAGTATCTTTATTCAGTTCTGTGTGGGGCCAGTTACCTGTAGGTTTTCAGCAAAAAACTGCCAGTAGATGAACAGATTGGGGTGGCCATCTCCTTCCCGGGGGGCCAAGCGTGAGGCCCTAAGTTCTGATGTGGCAGCTCCTTACCAACTGCTCTGAGGCCCCTCCCAACTGGAGGCAAGGCCCAAGAATCTAGATCAAGGGTCAAGGACTGGTGTATAGTATTGCTATGTGGCTTTGCAAGACCCTTACAATTTAAAAAATATTTTTAAAGAAGATTCATTTATTTGAGAGAGAGAGAGAGAGAGAGTGAGCACAAGTGAGGTAGGGGAGTGGAAGAGGGAGAAGAAAAGAGAGAACAGGGAGCAGACTCTCTGCTGAGCACAGAGCCTGACACGGGGCTTGATCCTATGACCCTGGGATTGTGACCTGAGCCAAAACCAAGAGTTGGATGCTCAACCCACTGAGCCACCCAGGCGCCCCAAGATCTTTGCCATTTTGAAACACAGTTAGTTCTGATGCAGGAAATGAGCCGTGCAGATGAGCCACTCTCTGAAGTTTCTTTCAGGGATGAAATTCTGTAGTCGCTTCTTTACCGCTTGTGTGGGCTCTTTGGGGCTGCGCGGAGCCAAATCCTCTGCCTTGGTCCCAACACTGTTCCTATGACTCAGCCACGCTCTTCCTATGGCCGCTGCCTCCTCTACTCCAGAGCACATGCTTGTAGGACTAGAGCTTTTTTCTTTCTTGAGGCGAGATGACTGCAGTTTCTAGCGGCAGAGACAGAAAGACCCCCTGGAGCAGACCTTTGTTTCTGGAAGGTCATCGGTTAAACCCACGTAAAACAAATTCTCCCTGCTCATCCGGGACTTGGGCGGTTTCAAAGGCAGATGCTTCAAGACAACATGTTAGCTGTTGTGTTTAATCATAATTATTTTTATTTTAGTTGTTTAAAGGTTTATTTATTTGAAAGAAAGAGAGTGAGCGCGTGCTGAGTGTGGGACCTGGCAGGGGTTCAATCCCCCCATGGTCCCAAGAGCCGGACATGCAACACACTGAGCCACCCAGGCGCTCTCACAATAATCTTTTCTAAAAGCTATTGTTAGGCAGAGCCCCTGGGGATAGGGGCCTCTGGAATGTGGGAAGGACCTGAAATTCTTTCATTTGTGAGGGGACAAGCTGGTCCTTCTCCTTGTCTTCTAGGGACAAGCAGCGCCCCCTGGACATTAAGTTTAAAGCATGTGGGTTCAAGAGAGCCTCTGTTTCTAGAAGCAGTGTGAACTGTGTCCGTGTGCGGGGCCAGAGGTGCTCTGGAGGTGGGTGGCATGGGGTGCCCAGGGGGCCCTGGGAGGTGAGAGAAATACAGGCTGAGGGACAGAGGGGACAGGCGGACTTCTCCGGAGGTGAGTGCTCCCAGAAGTCCCTGGGTGTGTGTGTGGCTTGGGGCTCCTGGAGGAAGAACGGATCACGCGGAGTTCTTGGGGTTGGGGAGGGCTCGGTCTTGATGTGAACGTAAGGAGGACACGCTGGCCAGCTTTCCCACCTCCTGTCTGGTGCTGGCCATGGCGCCCTCCGCCTTGGCGCTAATGCTGCTTTCTGCCACTGCCCATGGCTTCCTCGCCTCCTGCCCTGCGTGTCCTTCTCTTTGTCTCACGCAGAGTCCCCAGGGTGGCTTTTGGTGTGACCAGCCACTGTCCCTTGAGGGAGTCCCTTGGATACAGTCCATTCTCCCGGCATTGCCAACATTGCCAGTGAGCCCTGGGATGGTGCCTGTGGCGCAGGCACACCGGTCCCTATGGCCAGTGTCGGTCGGGGTGGGGTGCCCACAGTGTCAGTCGTGGGGGCTTATGAGGGCGTGCCCGAGCACGTGTCCCCGGATGGGGGTGAACTGACACACAGTGGGCTGTCTTGCTTGTCCAGCTGGTACTCTGCTCTCTCCCTCACTCTTAGTTGGCACATTATTCATATGCCTTGTGCCTTTTTTTCTTAAGATTTAATTTCTCAGTGTACCTGGGTGGCTCAGTTGGTTAAAGGTCTGCCTTTAACTCAGGTCATGATCCTGGGGTCTTGGGATCCAGCCCTGCGTCGGGCTCCCTGTTCACTGGGGAGCCTGCTTCTTCCTCTCCCTCTGCCACTAACCCCCACTTGTGCTCTCTCTCAAATAAATAAATAAATAAATAAAATCTTTAAAAAGAACAGATTTAATTTCTCATGTTTTTGGTTGATCTCCAATGACAGCATTTGAGCATCATCTGATGATTCCTTTTCTTGTGTGTAAAGCCCTCAAAGACTCAGGGGAAATTTGCAGGTCTGGGACTGGGGTGTCTGACCCTGGGAGCCCAGGGAACAGGTCGCTGGCCTGGTTGCATGAATGTAGGAATGTCGGCTTCGATTGGATTTGTGCTCTGGGTATATAGCATTGGGGTGGGAACAAAAATATCATTTGGGGAGCTTCTCTCAGTTCCTATTGCCTCCCCCCTAGCTGGAAAGTATTTATGGTCACGTCTCCCTATTGTCTGGTGAGTATTACAAAATGGGACTGTTTTCTTGACCATCACTGGGGCATATTCAGGAAATCTTAACAGTATGAGAAAATCGAGAAATAGGACCAATAAATACAATAGTCCCATTTATTAGATAACTCTCAAAAAAAAAAAAACAAAGATCACTGGAAGATCATATTCTGTGAACTCAATGAAATAAAATTAGAAATAATTAATAACAAAATAACTAAAGTTTCTGTATATTCAAGGACTTAAAAACACACTAATTAAAAAACACTAATAATTCACAGATCACAGAAGACAATGTAAAGGACATGGCAAAATATTTATGAATGGATGGTTATGAAAACGCTGCATTTCAAAACATGTGCTGTACTGCAACGCCTGGGTGGTTCAGTGGTTGAACGTCTGACTCTTGATTCTGGTTCTGGTGGTGGTCTCAGGGCTGTGGGATCGAGCCCCACATGGGGCTTTGTGCTCAGTGAGGAGTCTGCTTGAGAGTCTCTCTCTCTCTCTCTCTCTCTGCCCCTCCCACAACTTGCACTCTCTCTTTTTCTCTCTCAAATAAGTAAAAAAAGGGGGGGTCTAGGTGGTTCAGTTGTTTAAGCATCTGACTTCAGCTCAGGTCATGATCCCAGGATCCTGGGATCAAGCCCTGCACTGGGCTCCCTGCTCAGCGGGGAGCCTGCTTCTCCCTCTCCCTCTGCCCCTCACCCTGCTCATGCTCTCTCTCTCTTGCAAATAAATGAATAAAATCTTAAAAAAAAAACCACAAAGAACTTGTGCTGTACAGTGAAAGTAGTAATTAGAGGGAAACTTTGGTCTTAAATGCACTCATTCAAAGAGAAGAATGTTTGAAAATCAAAACGTGAAGAGCTCAGCTTAAAATGTCAGAAAACATACAACAGAATGTGCCCGAAGAAGAACACAGAAGTCAATAGGGTCACAAACAAAATACTATTAGAGACTCAATAAAACCCAAACCAATTCTTTGAAAAGGCAAATAAAATAGAGAAATCTCCAGCTAAAAAGAGAGAAGTCACATATAAATGATGCTGGAAATGGGAAGGAGGGTATAGCTATGGGCACAACGCAGATTTTGAAAAATCACAAAAGAATACCACAGTTTATGTCAACTTACAGTCACAGAAAATGGATAGTTTTCTAGAAGAACATAAATTCCCCAGAGAGACTTAAACAATCTGAATATTCCCATGAGCCTAAGGTAATTGAACCAGTCATCAACTAACACCACCCCACCCCCAATTCAAGACAGGGAGCCCAGGTGGCTTTAACTGGGAAGGTGTGTCAACCCCTCGTGAAGAGGGGATCATTACAGTCAGTTCCAGAGAATGGGGGAGAAACATTTCCAAACTCTTAATGTTTTAAGAGTCAAGCAAAACCTTGAAAATGAAACCAAATGGGGACAACACAACAAAGGAGGATTTTTTTAGGTCAATGTCGCTTAGGAATATAATCACACAAATCCAAAATAAATATTGGCAAATAAAATCCTGAAATCTATTGAGAAATATGTCATGGCCAAGAAGATTTTATAACAAAGGCATGGATTGTTCAACGTTGGAAAAAAATCTGTTAAAGAAATATACCCTTCAACAGATAAATGGAGAAAAAACATGGTAATCTCAGCAGATGAAGAAAAAGCTTTAGCTAAGATTCAATGTATTTGTAATTAAAAACCAAAACCAAAAATAAGTAAATAGGACAAAACCAAACCCAAACACATCTTTCATAGTTCGCTCTGTTGTCTGTTCCTAGGAATTGTTTCATATGTAATGAAATCTTTTTGAGACTACACTTCAAAGTTAGCAAAGTGGATGCGCGGCTGCTTGTAGACATTTCCCGGAAGATTTCTTGATTTCAACTCGGCAGATTTCTTTCGGTATTTTGAATTAAAAATAGTCTTCAGCGTCCTCGTAATTTTACAAAACCCATAAACCCTGGGTGTTGTACCAATGGCTAATATGTACCCGGACCTATTTTCGGGGAATTATAGAGTTCCTATCTTTCCATCTTTGTGCATCCCATAAATGGAGTTATTTCCTTTATAAGGTGCAAGATGGGTGAGATTCGTCATTTGGCTGAGTATGTGGTTAGGTATCGAGAACCTGATTAAAAGAAAGGGGACCAGATTGACCTTGTTTACGGGTGTAAACGTGCCAGGCATAGTGAATAACCCACGGAGATCCAACCCACAGCAGAGTGAGTATAGACAGCAATATCGTCCTATAGTTATGGAATGTGATAGATATCATGGAACTCCAGTCATACTAAAATATGGAAATATATCAAGCAACACGTTGTTCATCTTCAGCTTCCACATATGCGTAAAATGTATTCAAGTAAGCAAACAACCCTAACTTGGGAGCGTCAACACGCCACTTTCGTAGTAGAGGCCGATGGGAGAGTGGCGCCCTCTAGTGCACGTTTGGAGAACTGACGTTGAGCGCTTTCGACTTTGCAAGGAGGGCTGTTTCCCCCAAGGTACCCCGGCCGCGTTCATTTAAGAAGACGCAAGTCAGAGAGCACGGAGGCTGTCAATAAATATTTCTTGAATGAACAAACAGAGCCATGAGGTTTTTCAGAAGGCTCCTTGGAAATGAGTCAAAAGAGCCGACTTGTCAAAGTGGGTTGTCCCCCTAGAGATGAACTGAAGATTGATGGCTAAGAGAGGAGAGAAGGAAAATTCCAAGAACAGAATTGTTTTGTTCTTGGTGCGTGTTTCTTTCTTGGTTTCAAGAGGAAACAAGATGGAAATTGGAGTCACTTTCTGAAGAGCATTAGCCCAAAAAACCAGCAATCAAAGTTTGCTCCGAATAGCCCAACACGACCTAAGAGGGCATAGCTGTGACATGGGTTGGTGCTCGGCGTCCCTGGCCGCGCCAGCCTCAGGACCAGAGGGAGGGAAGCTTGCGATGAGAGCGGGGAAAGCAGGGACAAGCTCAAGAGCTGTGGGCTGTTTTCATCAGTAAATAAATCTTCAAAGTGTGGATGCTTCGGTCTTGGGAAGTTTGAGCGCTTACTGGGTAAAACAGTTTATTAGCGTCTTCTCAGTTATAATTAGGTCATTGTACTTATTTTAATAAAGGATCTTTAATTTCAGAGATATGTATGGAATGAAATGCTGTCTGGGATTTGCTTCGACCCGGACTGGGTGCAGGGGGTGGGAACCGAGGGGGTGGAGCACAGGGAACAGGTGTTGACAATTTGAAGTCGGGTGACAGGTACCTGGGGCTCCTCTCATTCATTCTATCATTGTTATGTGTTAGAAGATTTCTTAGTAACAGCTTAAAGAGTGCTTGCACTCAATCTTTCCAGCTTTTTGAAATTTCCCTTCTTAAGACTGCTAGCAAAGTTAGTGTTGGTTGGGGAGAAGAAATGTTGGAGTTCAACCTCTGCCCACCATTTGGAAGGAAGGTTCCAGAAGGCTCCGGACCATTCTTGAAAAGAGCAACTGTCAAGCAGCCAGCACACACAGCTTGCAGCCTGTCTGAAATGGTAATTTGCTGGTGAAGGTCTGAGTAGCCAGGTGGGCGCCCATTCCAGCGCCGTGTCCTTAGCAGGCTCTGCAAAGTCACCCTAAAGGCTGGGAGTCTGGGGGGAGCTCCCGATCCCTGCCCGGCTCGGGTATGGAGGGTGTCCCCTGGCACTCCAGGTGACTGGCCCGTTGGAGCTTGGAGCTGGTGGTTCCACCGGTGGAGGCGCTGAGAGATCTGGAGTCAAATGAGAGGCATGCTCAGAGGCAGACGATGAGAGAGCTGCTCCTACTCTCTGCTCCGTCCTTTTCCTTCCCTGGTTTTTGTGGGGCACCAGGGACCCCTCCTCAAATTCGACGTCTGCGTACTTCCCCAGCCCCTCCATGCCTGCTTCCCACTCCTGGGGCTTGGGTTACAATCTAGCATTTATTAGGGACCCCCATGGGATGGGTACTTGCTCATTTACAAGCCTGGTCTCATTCAGTCCCCCCACCCCGCGCATCTCTGAAGTGGGCTCCACTTCCCCCATTTTATGGGAGACAACGGACGCATGCAGAGTGCCAGCAGTTGGCCAGGGATGTGCCGTCCAAACAGCAGAGGCAGGACGCACACCTCCATCCACCAAGCTGTCATCATGTGCTTCAAGGAACACAGGAAGCAGGTCTTCTTACCTCCCTTCTAGGAAGGGGGGACCATGCTTGCACAGGTGCACAGAGTCCTGTGGGCTCCCAGCTGGGAAGGCAGAGCTGGGGTCGGGCCTCTTCCTGCAGCCTTGGACTTCCTCCTTGGTTCTCCGGTCCACGCCTTGTCCACACTCCAGAGTGGAGCCGTTGTGAATTCAGAGAATTCTGCGGGCCTTGGTGCTTCTCTGCCCTTTCTCATTCGCCCGCTCTGTCCTTTCCATCTGGGATTCCACACTTGGGGCAGGCAGGGCTCCTTGCCCTGTGGCACTGGACCTGGCCGGCTGGCTTTCGGTGCCCATTCCTCCCTTCCAGCTTTACCTCCAGCTTTCTGTGTCTGTGCCCCCAACGCCCGCCTGGCCTGCTCTCAGCACCCCTGAGATCCAGCTTTCCTCCTTCCTCCACTCACCGAAATATACTCGTCTCGTGACTCATGCCTGAGCCCCCTGTTAGGGCTCATGAAAATTCATTCAGGCCAAGGGGTTACAAGTGACAGTGGCTTCATGTATTAACCCTCTGGCATGAAATTAACATTCTAGGGCTCCTTGGGTGGCTCAGTTGGTTGAGCAACTGCCTTTGGCTCAGGTCATGATCCCGGAGTTCTGGGATCGAGTCCCGCATCGGGCTCCCTGCTCAGCGGGAAGTCTGCTTCTCCCTCTGACCTTCTCCCCTCTCATGCTACCTCTCCCTCTCTCTCAAATAAATACATAAAATCTATTAAAAAAATTAATGTTCTAACTAGGCTTTTAATGCCTTAGACCAGAGGTCCCATGACAGTGTGGTGTTTGGGATGTGGGGGAGAGAGACTTTAGGGGAGAGAGACCTTTCTTTTGACCCCTCAGGCTGTCGTGTTCTGGGTTCTGCTAAGAGACACCTGGGGGACAATGGGCAGCGGGCAACCTTCAGCCGCCTCCCTGCACAGTGGAAGGTGCATCCGCTCCGGGGTGAGACGACCTGAGGTTTAGCTGTGGATTTTTCACAGATGCACTTTAGCAGGCTGAGGACGTTCCCCTGCATTCCTCATGTAGGGAGAGTTTTTATTACCAAAGAGCTTTGGATTTTGTCAAACGCTTGTTCTGTGTCTGATCCTGTGGTTTTTGTTGTTTATTCCAGTGATACGGCATATTGGGTGACTTGATTTTAAGATGTCACACCAACCTGGCATTCCTGGAATACATCCCACTTTTTCGTGGTGTATAATCCTTTTTGTATATTTACGGATTTGGTATGCTAGTATTTTGCTGAGGATTTGCTTGTCTGTATTTTGCTCCAGATTTGTGTATCTGTATTCATAAGACATATTGGTATGTGTTATACTGGTACAATCAGCATATGTTGCTCTATCTGTATGTATAGAGAGAGAGAGCGCGCGCGCGCGCGCGCGTGTGTGTGTGTGTGTGTGTGTGTGATGCCTTTGTGTTTTGGGAAAGTATTTTTTATTTTACTTATTTATTTTTTAAGATTTTATTTATTTTTCTGAGAGAGAGAGAGAGTGCGCAGATGAGCAGTGGGAGTGGGAGAGGGTAGAAGCAGAGGGAGAGGGAGAGGGAGAAGTGGACTCTCCCGATGGGGAAATGTCTTTCAAATGTAATTGACCAACTTAGGGTGACGGGCTGGTGTAACTGACGAGCGCCAGCAGGTGGCAGCAGAGAGTCCTCCTACCTGGGACTCGGTGCAGCTTTACCTGCCCTGAAAGTTCGTGGCCTTTCCGGGCCGTGTTGCACTGTCTCTTACCTAGAATTTTATGGCCCTGATGCTTCTAATTCGTTATGCTTCTAGAACACATGTAAACAAATATGGGTGTGGTGTGTCAGAAAACATCGTGGGCCAGGTGTCACGGCACCCGGATGTTACACTTTTGTGTAATCATTAATTAATTAATCAATCAATCTATTTAAAAGAAATGGACTTTAAAACTTTAAAAATATTTTTCCAGATTTATTGAGATATTATTGGTATTTAACATACATAAGTAAAGTGTACAGTGGGATGACTTGATACCTGTGTGTGTTGTAAAATGATTACCACACTCTTTCTCACATAATTCTGTTTTTGGTATGTGTGGTGATAACATTTATAATCTACTCTCTTAGCAACTTTCAAGAATATAGTTTGATTGTGCTCTGCTTCTTGGAAAGGGTCGACTCAGTCCTTGGCCCCAGAGACAGGATTGGCGGGGCGTCCCAAGGCCGCCACCTGCAAAGGAGGATTTTTATTTAGCTCAGAGTTCTCATGTTGAGTGATTCTTTATTATCTATCCATATTTGGTCTGTCAGAGCCTTAGCATTAGCCCTTAGTCCATGGAGCAGGAGCACCCGAGTTTGAGAAGCAGGAGGCAAGTGACTCTGAGGTTCTTTCTGGCTCACGGCTGACACTCACCCCACCACCCCAATGCTTGCTGCTGATGTCCCCTTAGCGGACCTAAAGGTCTTGACACTGCGAGGTGTGTCTCCAGAAGAACTGGCCTGGGGCTAGATGCCTGCGTATCTGCCCAGCCCTGATATTCCACAGGGAAGGAGGAAGGTGTAGCTTTCCTTCAGGAATGTCTAGCTGGGATGGGAGGGGGTGGTTCTTTAAATGCTCTCACTCACATTCTTGGTCCCCAAAGCCCTGCATGGCGCTGCATTCTACCATCCGGCCTCCCTGGTACTGGGGGTACCAGAAGGATATTATCTATGGGTTCATATCAGAAAGTGCTATTCGGGACATATATATAATTATCAAATTATGATGAACCCAGGCGAGAAAGGATTTGTTATGCTTCTGGAACACATGTCATCAAATACGGTGTCGTGTGGCAGAAAACATCGTGGGCCAAAAGGTTAAAAATACTGGGGGAGGGGAGGGAAGAAGAGGCAGGATGGAGTTAGGAAGCAGGAAGGGGACTGTGTCCTTGGGGAAGGGAGACAGTTGCGCTTGGAGGTGAGTGGAGTGGTCCCTCCGTCTTTCCACTCCTCTGCCTCTGTCTGAGGTGGGAAGTCCCGGAGAGCTTCCCTGTGGCACAGGCCTTGTGAGGAGGTTTGGGGCTGAAGGTGGGAGGCGTCAGTTTCTACCACGGTGCCCACTGGCATTTGACAGTTGCCAGGCTTGGTTTGGGGACCTGCTATGTACGTGTTTTGGGTTTCTTGGCTTTCTGGCCTTCTCTGGTTCCTTTAGAATTTATGTTCAATAGAGAACACCAGGACGGTCCACGATTATAGCAATAATCACGAAATCACCAATCTACACCCCCAAATTGGGGTCAGGGCTGTGATGGAGAGAGTCACAGCCAAGAGGTTGGGGCTCACGGTCAGAGGGGACCCGTTTCCTGGGTGCTTGGGGCAGGGGCCTGCTCTGGCAGTGACCTAGCCAGGCTGTCAGAGTAGACGCGACACTCAGTCTCCAGGCTGAGGCCCAGGGCTCGGCATCTGGTTCCCCAGCAGAGCCCCTGACAACTGATGGGCTAGGTAAGAGCTGTATCTCCGTCATGTAGACGAACAAACTGAGATCCAGGGTGGCTGGAAAGGGCTCCGGTTCACACCGGTGGTGAGAGAGAACTGGCGTTCAGATTCGGGGGTGCGTGACTCTGCCCTGATCTCCCGCCTCTGCTGTCCCCGGGGGCTCTGGACCCCTGACACTCCTTTCAAGATCCAGGGACCCTCTTGAGCATCTGTTAACAGCCACCAGTTGATTACCCTGCATGACCGAGGACTTTGGGGTGACAGTTGTGTCGGTCTCAAGCACTGACTGGGGCCAGCGGCCAGCTAAAGGAGAGCATGGTCAGGGCCCCAAGTTCCTCCTGAGGGCAGGCGTGGCTCCCCCGCACACAGAAGGGCGGGAGGACTCCGGCCACTGGTCTCCACCTCGAATTCCCTCCCATGGCCACCATCTCCTCAAGTCTCAGGTCCCCACTAAAGGGCCAGGAGCCAGGCCCACTACGGCCCTAAGAGGAGACGTCATCTGCTCAGGAAGCCGACATTGGGGGCCAGATGTCCACTTCCTTGTCTGCAGAACAAGTCCCCAGGGATCCCAGCAGCAGGGGCCCCTGGACACCGCTGTGGAAGGGTCCTCTGGGGACGGGGTGCGGGTCTGGTGGGAGCCCAGGAAGCTGGGCACTGGAGGACAGCGTGTGCTCACGGGGTCCCTGCATGCAGCAGCTCGGGGTGCAGTGGGGGGCTGTGCTGCGTCAGCAGCTCGGGGTGCAGTGGGGGGCTGTGCTGCGTCTGCAGCTCGGGGTGCAGTGGGGGGCTGGGCTGCGTCTGCAGCTCGGGGGGCGGGGGGGGGGGGCTGTGCTGCGTCTGCAGCTCGGGGTGCAGTGGGGGTGGCTGTGCTGCATCTGCAGCTCGGGGAGCTGGCCCGGCGCCAGGATCCCAAGGCAAGCCAGAGGCAGAGATGTGTAACTCCTGGGATATATGTCCAGAAACCCAGAATGGAGGAGTGTGGGTTTTTTCTCATTTACTCCTTCATTCATTCCCTCACTCATTCATTCATCCCTGGATAGGGGCACTCTCCCTCATGGGCTGGCTTTCTGGCGGGAGCTGGAGTTCCCGCTGGAAGCCAGGGCGGGGTCCTTGCCTTTCGGGAGCTCTCCTCGTGCGCAGCGGTGTTCCGAAGATGGGGAATGACCCAGACCCTCCAGAGGAACAGCTTGCTGTGGAGGTCGCGTCACGGCCGAAAGCCTTCCCTTTCCATCTCAAGTTCGTCAGGGTTCCCGCAGTCAAGGACATGTGCAACCATCCCAGCCACCCATCCCAGGTGCTCTTTGTCTTGTAAAGCTGAAACTCCGTGTCTGTAAAACCATAATTCCCCATTCCCCTCTCCCGAAAGCTTTGCTTTTTATAGGTGAACAAATTTGAAGAATTTGGAGAAACTTCTGGGAGAAGAACCAGTGTGAAGCTGTCCCCCCTCACAGAAGCCCTGGGAGGCTGTAAGCTCCGCTGGCATAGAAATTCCCCTTCCCTTTAGGCTGACGTGTTCCTTCTCTCTGGGTGGTTTTCTTTACGTTAAAGTCCAGTCTCTCACTATAACCACTCTTGACCTTTCAGAGGTCTGATACAAACATGCTTTTAACCTCCAAAAAGCTGTTTCTCTACCATTATCTATCACTTGCAGTTTAAGAACTTTCTATTTTCACTACTGATTCAGGTCTCTAGGACTCTTGTGTCTGGTCTGGGTTTCTCTAGAACCTTCCAGAAGCAATTCAGCTCTTCCATTTCTTTGCTGCAAGCTGAGGTGGAGAGAGAATGACCATTGCCTTAACGACAAGGGAGCCCTTTGTCTTGCCTACAATTAACACCGCAGGACACAGCCAGCCAGCCTGCAGGACAGCTCTTGGTGGCCCTTCTCTGCAAGGGACCAGCACGGCTCTCCCTGCCCTGTGCTCCGGAACCTCACTGGAAGAGGCCATCGTGGGCCTTATGGAGTGGGGAGGTGGAGTGTGGGGGGGTGGAGCATTCTCCCAGTTGCAGAAGTCATAGGAAAGTGTCTCATGACAGTTTTCCCTCAGGAAGTAGAGAAGCAGGAGCACAAGGCGTCTGTTTCTGGCGTTATTTCTTGGTTGCCACGCACCGGGTGTGTGTCAGGGAGTGGCTCTTCTCCTAGGCCTGCGGGGGAGGGGGTGCTTTCCAAACACTTCCGCCTGCTCAGCCCCAGATGGCAGCACGGGGGTGCGGGGTGGGGGGGGCGCTTCCTGCTTCCTGGCCAGAGGGCAAGGTCAGCCTGGTCCTGCCAGATGCCAGCCTCACTGCCTGGTACTCGTCCCCTCTGCTGAGTCTGTCCTTTGGAGAAGAAGGGACAGAAAAATGAAGAGTCCAGGAAACAAAACCAAAAATAGCAGCAGCAGCAGCAGAAAAAAAACAAAAACAAAAACAAAACAAACCACTCAGAAAACCCCAAACCAAAACGCACAGGAAAGAAAACATATCAAGAACTCCCTGGGGGAATCACAGAGTGGGGCTGGGGGCTACAGCCCGAGCGCAGCAGCCCCGACGCTCCAGGGGGACTCGTGCTCAGCTTCTGCTCCAGCCCGCAGCCTGCTAGGCCCCCACAGAGTCATTTGCAGATGGCCCCGCCCTCCCTGTCCAACACCCCAGGCCTAGAGGATTAAAGCTGGGGGGCAGGGGCGGAGCGCCTGGCTGGCTCAGTCCGTAGAGTCTGCGACTCTGGATCTTGACTCTTAATCTCTGGGTTGTGGGTTTGAGCCCCGCACTGGCTGTAGAGATTACTTGGAAATTGTAATTACTTGGAAAGATTGCTTCTTCCCAAGGAGATCTTGAGTCTAGATATGACACCAGCAAATTTTGCAGTAAAGAGGAGAGAAATTGGGTGGTAGTCCGAGGGGAGAGCGGGGTAAGGGAGTTTTCTTTTTTGAGGATGAGAGAACATGCCTGGTCCGCATGCTGTTGGCAGTGGTCCCGGAGACAGGGGACACAGATGGCCTCGGGCGAGGGGTACTTGTCAGAGCCAGGTGCCTGAGAAGGGGCAAGAAGAGGGGTTGGTGTACAGTCAGAGGAGCTGGGCTCAGGCCACGTCGGACAGGTCGGTCAAGGTGTTGGGAAAGCAGGTGGAGTCCATGGCACAGCCCAAGGCCGGGAGGGGGTGAGGTGGGAGGAGGTGCGGGGGTTGGGCAGTGCAGTGGGTGTGGGTGTGGGTGTGGGTGGTAGGGACTTAGCGGTGGGGTGCTTGGACCTACCCTTTCTGTTTTCCTTAAGAATGAAGAAGACATGGGCGCCTGGGTGGCTCAGTGGGTTAAAGCCTCTGCCTTCAGCTTAGGTCTTGATTCCCAAATCGAACTCTCTGCTCAGCAGGGAGCCTGCTTCCCTTCCTCTTTCTCTCTCTCTGCCTGCCTCTCTGCCTACTTGTGATCTCTGTCTTTCAAATAAATAAATAATCTTTAAAAAAAAAAAAAAGAAGGAAGAAGACAAGGTCACCCACTGAGTGGGGACGGGGAGTTGGGAGAGTGTTAGAAGAGAGGAGAGGCTAGGAAGTAGTTGGCTGGGGCAGTGGGGAGGGGCTAGGGCTGTGAAACCGACCCCAGGGTGACAGCCAGAGCAGGACACTAACTGGAACATGAGGAGAAGCCCGCCAGCAGGTGTGTGTGCTCCCGCCGGCCACTGCCGCCGTGCAGACACAGGTGTCGCCAGGTGTGTTCAAACTTGACACTGGTCTGTCTCTACGCCTGCCCCCCCCATCTCTCCCTTCTTAGAGAACTTACTGTAGAAACCTTGTAATTGCAATTCTTTCTCCGCCCCTTGGAGATGTAAATCTTTTAAAAAGCCTCCTCCCAGTCGTACAACCCAGAGCTGTCGTTCTCAAGGATGTGGGTGTCATCCCTTTGAAATGTACCCATCGAGGGAGTGGCCCATCTCCCAGTCTCTGTGGGAGGGGAGACGCCTAATTGATGGGGGCGCCACTCTGCGAACACACCTGGCCTAATCGCGGTGACTAGTGTGCCCCTGGAGTCCTCCAGCACTTTGCCACCAGCTTACCCGAATCCTTCAAGTCCCTGACAAAGCTTCAGCACCCGGCCTCTCGTGCCGCCACCAGAGCCCCGAGCGGTCTTCCCTGATGGGGTCGCTTTGTCCAGGGAAGGTTTGCTCTGACCCTTCCCCCGGGGCTTTGGTTTCTGATCCGCTCTCCCAGGGAGGCTGCAAAGCCAAGTTCTCATCTTTCCGGGAGTGGGGTGGGGTGGGGCACAGGCCACAGGGAATGCATCGTCCTTGCATTTCAGTTCTTGCTCTGGCCTCCTAGTTCCTTACTGCTTTAATGCTTCCTGGATGCTTTTGAGAAGACAACATGTTTATCCTGCTTAATTTCGGTTGTTTCCAGTGGGGGGTTGACATGAATTAAAAGGGAAGGAGGAATCAGTCATGACCTTTGGGACTTCTCTGCCTCCCCTGTCTCTAGTGCCCAAGACTCAGTGTCCCCAAGCTAAAGTGTCCCCCACCCCTCCCAAACATGAGTCTCTCACAGCTCTGTCTCCCAGAAAGCCACTAGAAGGGCTTTGACCCCAGACATTCCACAGCCAATCGGTCTGGGATGGCTACCAGCCTTTATGTGAATGAGAAAATGGTGTCTCTACTTCAAGTGAAACATTTATAAATGAGCATATTCTTTCTTTTTAAAAAAATTTTTATTTTTTATTAACATATAATGTATTATTAGCCCCAGGGGTTCAGGTCTGTGAATCGCCAGGTTTACACACTTCACAGCACTCACCATATCACATACCCTCCCCAGTGTCCATCATACAACCACCCCATCCCTCCCCCCTCCCCCCCACAACCCTCAGTTTGTTTTGTGAGATTAAGAGTCTCATGCTTTGTCTCCCTCCTGATCCCATCTTGTTTCCTTTTTTCTTTCCCTCCCCCCAAACCCCTCACATTGCCTCTCAAATTCGTCATATCAGGGAGATCATATGATAATTGTCTTTCTCTGATTGACTTATTTCGAATGAGTGTATTATTTCTTAATAAGTACCGTAACAAACAAGGACATTTCATTCCATCAGAAAACTGTCAAAATATGCGAATTTAGTTACAAGGCACTTTACTACCATCTGCCAAAGTTGTAGTAAACATACAATTCCCATCAGTGAAGTTGAACAACATATAACACAGCTTTTTGAAATAAGGCATCGCCTGTGCGGTGAACAGACCTCCCTTTGATGTGGCAGCCTGAAAACTTGCCAGAGCAACCCTGAATTAGCCGCTTTAAAAATTATTTCATTGTCTCCATCGTTTAGATATATCATTGATCTGTTCCTTTTTCCACTGCACATCGAGCTGGGACTACTGCAGTACCCCCTAGCTGGTCTTCCTACCTCCAGCCCGACCCCGCCTCCCCATGCGCCCAAGCTGCTCACAGCATGCCCAGCGCCTGCGGGGTTTCCCTTCTCCCTCTGCCTGCGTGTCTTTTGAGGGAAAACTTCTACATGCCCTTCATGGCTTCGGATAGGCACAGGCTCTGCTGTGTGGATTCGTTCTCCCATGAGTCTGCTAATGTTCTCCATGACGGTAACCTGCCGCAGAAAATGAACGGTTTATGGATTTGTTTCTAAGTTTGTATCCCCACTGTGCTGTTTCTCCATCTTGTAGGAGTTATGGAGCTTCCTCTTTGCTCCCGTGGCACCCCGAACACTATGACAGTTCCTGTCCCATTGCTCCGTAACCATGGTTCAGTCCCTCTTCCCATCATTTGACTGATCTCCTTCAATGGAGATCCGTCTTGCAGGTTCTTTGAGCCCCTGTGTCTAATAGGGGCTGGTAGATGTTTGCATAGTTTGTGTCTTCCAGGCTTATATGATTTGGGGAAGGCCAGCCCTCTCCCTCTTCACCTCCTCTGAGAGGAAGGGAGAAGTGCCTGGAAGTGGTCTTGCCGCCCTTGTCATTAGCCACAAAGCCACTAGGGGGCAGGAAACCCCCATCCTTCCCTAGATGCCAGCCCAACCAGCCTTCCCGACAGAATTCAATTTTCTAGGCCCGTGTGCTGAAAGATCATTTTGTAAAAATGGTCAGCTCAGCAGATAGCTTGCTAAATCAGTGAGGAATTATTTGAAGCCGTGGTTTTACTCAGAATGCTCCCCAAATGCTTCATGTTTCAGAAGAAGTGAGCTTTTCCTGAACTTGGTTTCCTAATTTCTCTATTTTGGGGAAATGATAGTCCACAAGGCTGTGACTCTGTGCCCCTGAACTGACCTTCACTCCTGGGAGGACACAGCTGGGATGATCACAAGGTGGGATTGAAGGCTTTTGTCTGATTATTTTAATGAACTGATTTTTTTCCGACAGTACACATTTACTTTTTTACTTTTTATTTTTTAATTACTTTTATTAACATATAATGTATTAGTTGCCCCAAGGGTAATGAATTGATTTTATGTGAATTGACCTAGCACCCCAAAGAGGGGTGGGGATTGTTTCTAGGAAGGTCCTTCTCACTAGGGGTGTAAATTGGGTGGGGAAGGGGAGAGGCTGCTTTTTTCTTTTTTCCAAAGATTTTATTTATGTTTTTGAGTGAGTGAGAGAGAGAGAGAAAGAGCAGAGAGGGGCAAAGGGAGAAGCAGGCTTCCAGTGGAGCCTGGGATCCTGACCTGAACTGGAAGGTAGACGCTTAACTGACTGAGCCACCCAGGAGTCCCTGGGAGAGACTCTTCTCACCGAGATGTGGCCTGTACAGACTCAAGTTCTTGGTGGGCAGGGCCACATCTCCAGGTTTTCTTTGGTTTCTTAATGAGGGGGAACATGAAGAACAGCCCAGAGGGGAGATGGACCCCTTAGGACAGAGCAGCCCCTCAAAACCTGCTCAGCCACACACCCCCCGCCCCCGCCCCCAGTCTCCCTCTGGAAATCTCAGCACCACCTCAGACATTTCAAAGACCAAGCCTGGTGTGATGGTGGGAGCTCCAGTCCAAGGACCATCAGCTTCCACCTTCCCATTAAACGTGTTGTCACAGGGATGAACCTCCAGGACGAGACCTAAAAAGGGCAAAAACAGTGTCTGATTCCACTCATAGGAAGTATATGAAGCCCTCAAAATCGTAGAAACAGAAAGGAGAGGGGTGCCTGCGTGACTCATCTGCCTTTGGCTGGGGTTTCTATCCCAGAGTCCTTGGGTGGAGCCCCCAGGGGCGTGGTGCCTGCGAGGGACTCCCTGCTCAGCGGGGAGCCTGCTTTTCCCTCTCCCTCTGCCCCTCCAGCAAGCTCTCCCGCTGTCAAATAAATAAATAAAGTCTTTTTTTTAAAAGCTTTTATTTATTTATTTGACAGAAAGAGATCACAAGTAGAGAGGCAGGCAGAGAGAGAGGGGGAAGCAGGCTCCCTGCTGAGCAGAGAGAACCCAAGGCGGGGCTCAATCCCAGGACCCTGAGACCATGACCTGAGCCGAAGGCAGAGGCTTTAACCCACTGAGCCACCCAGGTGCCCCTAAATAAAGTCTTTTTAAAAAAAGAAAAGAAAAGAAAAAAAAAGAAGAAAAGAAAAGAAAAAAGAAACAAAGTAGGGAGGTGGTTACCGGGGGCTGGGGGAGGGGAACTAGAGGCTAATGGGTACAGAGTTTCACTGTCTCAGGATAGGAAAGTTGCGGAACTCTTTTCACAACAAGGAATGTACTTGAGGCTCCTAACTGTGCACTTAAAAATAGCTAAGATGGTAAATTTATGTAATGTTATGCGTGTGTTGCCTTTTTAAAAACCATAATAAAGTAAGGCTCAGCGTTCGACTGCCTTCTGCAGTAGGGGGCTTTCGGAAACCATTATCACTTGCAGAAATTTCTTTTATGGGGCGCCTGGGTGGCTCAGTGTGTTAAGCCTCTGCCTCCGGCTCAGCTCATGATCCTGGGGTCCTGGGGTCGAGGACCCATCGGGTTCTCTGCTCAGCAGGGAGCTTGCTTCCTCCTCTCTCTCTGCCTGCCTCTCTGCCTACCTGTGATCTCCGTCTGTCAGATAAGTAAATAAGATCTATTTTTTTTTCCAAGTTTGTTTTGTTTTGTTTTTTTACAAACGACTGGGAAGCCAGGGAGCTCTAGCATTACGAGGGCTTCCCCAGCTCTAGGAAGGAGTCTCTTCGCTGGGACGCGGCGCGCTCCCCAGGTCCGGCTGAAAGGTCCCCCTGGAACCGTGTGAGGAGCTGCTGGAGGTGGGAGAGGGAGAGAGAAAGCAGCGTCTGCTCAGTTTCCGCAGTCCAGGAAGGGGTCTGGTGTCGGGGTGGCGGAGGTCACCTGGAGAAGAACCGCCGGCTGGGCGCGGTCCCCGCCCTGGCCGGGTTCAGCCTCTGCCGGCGCCGCGGGTCCGTCCCGGGGTGGGGGAGCCCCTGCACAGTGACCCTCTCTGGGGACCCTCCTGAAGCTCGGCCTGGGCTCCGGCCCCGGCGCCGCCCCTCCAGACCGAGCCTCCGCGCGCGCGTCCGCTCCTACCCGCGGGTCCCGGGGGGCGCCAACCTGGCACCGGTGCGAACGCCACCCCCCACCCCCCACCCCAGCCGACATCAGAGCTGAGACCTCTCGGTGCTCGCCACTGCTTTATCTCCACGCTGCCCGCGGGGACCTCGGGGGCTTCCCCGGAGCCACGGAGCCTGCGACGCGCGCGGGGATAGGATCGAGGTGCGTGCGCGCCGGCGCGGGGTCGAGGCCGCGGCACGTGGCGGCCAGGGCGGGCAGCGGGGTCCCCTGGAGGGCGGGCAGCGGGCTCGGGCTCCCTGGCCACCGGCTTCCCGGCCACCAGCCGCTCAGGCCCGGCCTTCCAGGGGGAAGGCGTCCTCGCTGCGCGCCCCCACCCCACTTAGGGACCAATGGCAGGGCCAGGTTTGGGTGGGAGGGAGCCCGCGGGAGGCCACCCAGCCGCCCTGCGAAGCTAGCAGGTGGGACGCCGGTCTTCCAGGTTCTAGTTCACCTAGAGCAGTTCTTCCAGGTTCTATTTCACCTTCCAGGTTCTTTTCTAGTATTTTCCTTCCCGTGCACTTTTGGGTCCCGTTAACTGAGCACTGAAGGTGCCAGTGGTTGCCAGAAACAAGACTGATTTTACCTACATTAAAGCCTCTCGGGCTCTCACTTTTGAACTGTCTCCTCCTCCTGATGACTGACCTGCTGGGCTGGGACGGAGTCCTCCCCAGACTGAGCTCTGGAAGCGTCTCTGGCCATCTTTTTCTGTGGCTGCGAACTGCCCCTTAATGTGGGACAGGTCCCCACACGGTTGGGAGCTTTGCTCCGATGGCTGAAGCCACGCCCCCCTCGGGCTCTATCCTAAGACCTGAGGGCTGATGGGGAGTCGCAACTGAAGTTCTTGATGGAGGGCAGCGTGGGTAAAGGAGAACTGAGGGAGGGGGGTATGTTGGCTCCTATTTGTCCTTAAATGTGTTTTTATATCCTGGGGAGAAAATGCTACAGGTTGGCAACTGTCCACATAGGGAAGTGGCGTCCTGGTTCAATATGGCAGCCTGGCTAGGAGTTTAGCAAAGACTAATTTAGTAACTAGGATGGGCAATCATGTAAAACAGCGGAGCTTAGGTGGGAAATAAATTCCTTTCTTCTTCAGATCTGCTGGAGGTGTCTGCTTCCTTCACCTATTTACCCACTAGTGTCTTTTTTTTTTTTTTTTTACTTAAAAAAATTGATGTACAAAAAAATACCGCTTCACTGGCTTGGGATACAATATAAGATTTCTCTCTCTCTCTCTCTCTTTAAGATTTTATTTGACAGAGAGAGAGAGCACACGCAGGGGTAGCCACAGGCAGAGGGAGAGGGAGAAGGACACTGGGCTTTATCCCAGGACACTAGGATCATGATCTGAGCCAAAGGTAGAGGCTTAATGGACTGAGGGGAGTCTGCTTCTCCCTCTCCCTCTGCTCCGCCCCCAGCTCATGCTCTCTCTGAAATAAATTTAAAAAATCTTTTTTTAAAAGTTGAAAATAGAAGAAAATAAATACCTAACAAAGCAGAATGGAAATTTTAAAAAAATAAGTGACATCACTTTTAACTCCCTCTTCATTCCTAAAAACTGTTTTTCCTCCTTTCCTCCTTTCGTCCTCTCCCCTACGATCATTCACTTAACAACATTTATGGAGTGTATGCTATGTACCAGGCACAGTATTGGGACATCAGGACACAGAACAAGACAGGAGCGGTCTCTGCACTTAAGGAGTTTCATACTAAGAATGGTAGAGAGAAAAGAGAACATAGAAGCTAGACACAGTAGATACTATCAGATAGGAACAGCATTGTGAGCAAAGTCAAGGAGATTAAGGGGGATGGAGAGTTCGGGGGAGGGTCTCTTCATTCAGACACAGGTTGGGGTACTCTCAAGAGCGTCCCAATGGTGACTGGACCTCAGCTGCCAAGAAGTCTGTTTCTCCTTGGTGTGACAGCTCTGAGGTGTGTGTCCAGGTCAGGCAGCTTTGCCTCCTGCATCCCGTGGAGATCTGGAGATGCGGATCTAGAGAACAGCCCAGGTCTCCATCCGTGGCAGCTTCTCTGATCCCCACTCAGTCCATTGCCTTTTTCTCATGGTGGGCTTCTGGGAGGAGGAGTCTGCGCACTGCCTTTCCCGGCTTCTCCCAGCCAGGGCTCTCCCATCCCACTCTTCAGGTCTTTCAGCTGCTGGTCTTTGTTATTCAAGTTCATAGCCATCCACTCTGTCATAAGCAGGTACTTAGCAGCAAATGCCTTCACTAAGCAGTAGATGTGGTGAATAAACCAGGGCAAGTCCTCCTTCTCCCCGGGACTTACCTTTCAGTGGTGGGAAGACAAAAAAAGAAACCAATAAGCAAGTCAATGCACTGTGTGAAAGGTGGTTGTCGTGGTTGCTGGGAAGAAAAATAGAATGGGGGTGGGGGGGACACAGATGCCGGTGGGGCAGCAGGGAGAGTTGCCCTTAATTATAGGATGACTGCAGAATGCCTTCTGCATTACAGGGACAATATGGCAAAGACCTAAAGGAAGGGAAGCTGCCTTGCACAACACTGGGGGGAGAATGTTCTAGTTCAGATGAGTAATCAGCATAGAGCCCCAAGGTTGCATGTTTGGGGAATAGAAGGGAGGCTGATGTGACTGCGCCAGACAAAGCAAGGTGAGGGGGGTGGGGGATGAGATTAGAGAGGCAGCTAGAGCCCAGATTGGGTAGGGTCTTGTCGACCACTGCAAAGGCTTTGCCTGTTACTTCAAGTCCTTGGGAAGGCATTGGGGGATTTTGGAGTGACGAGGGACATTATCTGTCTCTTGTTTTGGTAGGATCACACTGGCTGCTGATGGACAGTAGGCTCCAGAAGGATGGAAGCAGGGGACCATGATAGTGGTACTGCAGAAGTCCAGTGAGGAGCTCGTGATCAGTTCAATCTGGAAAAATGACGACAGGCTTGACACGGAGGTGACACTTCAGCTAAGTGGTGAAGAATGGGGAGGAGTTTTCCAGACAGAGAAGAGACCGGTGCAGGGAAGGACATGCTGGACCTTCTGGATACCTGGAGCCTAGCTGGTAGAATCGAGGTGGGGTCTCTGATTGGGAAAGGCATCCCCAAATGCAGGCTACACATTCTTTTTAAGCCTGCATGAAACACTTACAAAAATTTTATTGTGTTAAAAAAAAAGTAGATCTCCGGCACCTGGGGGCTCAGCCTTTAAGTGTCTGCCTTCGGCTCAGGTCATGATCCCAGGGTTCTGGGATTGAGGCCCAAATCCTAAGCAGGAAGCCTGCTTCTCCCTCTCCCCCGCCCCCCCGGCTTGTGTTCCTTCTCTCTGTGTCTCTTTCTGTCAAATAAATAAATAAAATCTTTAAAAAAAAAAAGTAGATCTTGACCAGTGACAAACATTTTATACAGATGTTGTTCTCTGGCCAGAGAGTAATAATATTAGAAATAAATAAAAATATAGCAAGTCTCCCAATACATTTTTAAATTTGGTAATCACTTCTCCTAATTTATGAATCAAAAAGAACTAATGGTTGAAATTAGAATATGTTTAAAACTGACCAACAAAAAGAGAACCCTATGAACATGTCAGTTCTTCTAAAACTAAGCTACACATTCAATGCTATGGCATTCTAGATTTCAACAGGGATTTCCTAAAGACAAGGACAAATGATTTTCAAAGTCCTACAGGAGATTAAAAAGCCAAGAAGAGCGTGACAGTTTTGAACAATAGCAAGGTGTTGGGACCTACCTCCTTGATCACATAATGAAGGTTTAAAATTGTATCTTAAGTAGGATAATATTAAGTCATTTTGGTTCTAGTAAATAACATTTTCTGGTTCAGGAATAGACTGAGTGAGCATTTAGTGGACGGAACAGAACCTAGGAATAGACTCGTGGAAATTCGGGCACATGGTATCTGACAGAATCATTTGGAAAAAGATGGGACTGTTCAAGAAATGGTGCTGGGAAACTTGGCTCCTCAAGTGGGTCCTGATTCAGCTGGGAATGCTAATCTTGAACTAATGGTGTCTTACACCAGTGCTTCTCAAACTTGAGTGTTCGTGAGAAGCATCTGGAGCTTGTTCGGTTACAGATTCTTATTCAGGAGGTCTGGGTGGAGACTGAGATTCTGCACTGCTGACATGGCCTCCATTACTGGCAGTACCGCCAGCCTGTGAACCGTGCTTTGAGTAGCAGCAGCTAGATCTTTAGAATATCAGCTGTTTACTTAACAAAAAGGTGATCTTAGGGTGCCTGGGTGGCTCAGTCGGTTAGGTGTCTGCCTCCGGGTCGGGTCATGATCTCGGAGTCCTAGGATTGAGTCCTGCATCAGGCTCCTTGCTTGGCGGGGAGCCTGCTTCTCCCTCTTCCGCTACCACTCCCCTCACTTGTGCTCTCTGGCTCTCTCTTCCTCTCTCTCTGTCAAATAGATAAATTTTTTAAAAATAATAAATAAATAAATAAATCTTTAAAAAAAAGGTGATCTCAAGGATATTTTGGCAGCTCAGTGATGTCATCAGGAATTCTTTTATCTCTCTGCTCTTCATTCCTTCAGTGTGATGGCACACACTGGCCTTTTGTTTTCTTGTTGGTTACCTCATTGTCTCGTGATATCTGCTGTGATTTCAGATATCACATTTACTGTTTTTAAAGATTTTATTTATTTATTTGAGATAAAGCAAGAGAGCTAGAGAGCACGAATGAAGGGCAGAGAGAGAGAGAGGGAAAAGCAGGCTCTCCACTGAGCAGGGAGCCTGATGCAGGGCTCGATCCTAGGATCCTGGGATCGTAACCTGAGCTGAAGGCAGATGCTTAACTGACTGAGCCACTCAGGGGCCCCCAGATATCACATTTACATTCCAAATAAGAAGAAAGCCCAAGGAAATGTTCCCTCATTGTTCTTGGGTAGAACTAGGTCACATGGTTACTCCAGCTGAAAGGAAGCTGGGAAAGAGAGCGTATTAGTTTCTGTTGCTGCTGTAACAAATTGCCACATGATCAGTTGCTAAAAACCCACCAGGTTATTATTTTATAATTCTGGAGGTCAGAAATCCTAAAATCAAGGTGCTGGGCAGGATCCTTCCAGAGGCTGTGTGGGAGAATCGTTTCCTTGCCTTTTCCAGTTTCTAGAAGCTGCTCCCATCCCCCTTGACTTGTGGCTCTTTATTCTACATTCAAAGTCAACAGTGTAGCATTTTCAAATCGCTGTCACTCTCTGACCTCTGCTCCTGTCCTCACATCCCCTTTTTCTTACTCTGACTTTCCTGCCTTCCTCTCAGAAGGACTTCTTACAGTGTAATTCTACTGGGTCCACCTGGATGATCCAAGATTATCTCTCCATCTCAACATCCTTAATCACATTGGCAAGGTCCCTTTTCCCATGTAACAACGTAGCCACAGATTCCGGGGATTAGCACATGGACATCTCAGGGAGGGGACCTTATTGTCTCATAGTGTCTGCTTTTACCCCAGTGTGTATAGTGGGGGAGGTACAGAGAGAGAAGGGGCTGTCAGTTTAGCCAGTTGTGTGTGACATCTTCACACGGATTTAGTTCGGAGACAAGAGCACAGAGAGGATCCTGGGAAACAGGATTGCTTATCCGAATCTAGTTTGAGTTGACGTCAGTAGCTCCAGTCCTTGGGGCGGAACTAGAAAGAATGAATTTTCTTGCTGCCCCTCTGTTGACTTCTCATGTGTTCCACATTGGTGTGTTGTTTTTGTCCAGCAGAGCCAATGGGGGCCGTATCAGGAGCCGGAGCCAGAGCTGAGGCTTCTCCTCTTGGGGAGGAGTGGTGCGGGGAAAAGTGCCCCAGGAAACATGATTCTGGGCAAAATTGTGTTTGTGTCCAGTTGTAGTGGCCAGATGGTGACAAAAACGTGCCAGAGAGCGAGGGGGGCCACAGGAGGGGGGAAGGTTGTGGTCATCGACACCCCCGACATTTTCTCCTCAATCTCTTGTGCCGAAGACAAGCAACGCCAACATTGAAAGCTGCTTGGAGCCTCCATGTGCTGCTGCTGGTAATTACCATTGGCCGTTACAAGGTGGAGGACAAGGAGGCAGTCACGGGCATCCACAAGCTGTTTGGAGCCGATGCCAAGAAGTACATCATTACCGTTTTCACTCAGGAGGATGATTTTGAGGGTGACGCACTGCAAGCTTACGTCAGTGGGGAGGGGTACCTCCCGGAGCTGGCTGAAAACTACGGAGGCCAAAACTGGGTTCTGACCAACAGGGCAAGCGAGGAGGAGCGGCCAGTCAGGTGAGGGGACTCCTGTGCCGGGTCCAGTATTTGTTGCATGAAAATGGAGGACCATAAATTGTGAACTTCAGAAACAAAAGCCGTGAATTCGTGGTAAGATATTCTTAAGGTCTACAAGGATCTTTGTTGCTAGAGCTCTTGGGTGGATGATGGGCAGGGATACGGGAGGTGTGGCACCGTGTGATGGACCATAGGCTTTGTTTAAGGAGATATTTATCCGTGATCCACCAACATGAGGCACCAGGTGGCAGGGGCTTTGCATATTACCCTTATTGGCAAATTAATGGATACATTTAAGTCCTCACCTGACTTTATCCCTCACAGCACTGGACACACAAACCGGACCATCTCTTCCCTTGGCTTCAATACAACTACACTCTTTGTTTTCTAACTCCTGCCCTTTTTGGCTATGCCAGAGATTCCTGAGCTCTCCTCGCGTGGCCTCTGAAAGTTGGCACCTTTAGGGCATGGTTCTAGGCTTTCCTCAACTCTGCCTTCCAGCTCTGAGCTCTGCCGATCGCTAACGATTTCCAGATTCATCACTGTCGTCCAGGTCTCTCCTCTCAATCCTGCTCCCGTATCCGACTGCTCCTCGACAGCTCCAATTGGCTCTCATAGAGGACCTTGGACTTCACACGTCCAGACTTTTGGTTTTCCCTCTGAAATCTGTAAGACTTCCGTTTTCCTCTCAACTGGGTAAATGGTGGTGCTGCTAACCAGGCTCTTAGAACCTAAACCCAGAGGTCGGCTTTGCTGCCACTACCAGCTGGCAGCTGATATCTGAGAAATCATCAAGTCTTCTGTGGTCAGAAGTCCCACCTCTCTCCATCCGCATTCCCCACGTCTGATCCAAGCCAGCCTGGGTTCTCGCCTGTCCTGTCTTACAAACAACCTTCCCCTCTTTCATTCTTGTGCCTTACCCTCAATCCATTTCATACACAAGAGCCACAGTCACATTTTATTTAATTTCTTTTTTTAAAGATTTTATTTATTTATTTATTTATTTGACACAGAGAGAGAGAGAGAGAGATCACAAGTAGGCAGAGAGGCAAGTGGGGGGTAGGGAAGCAGCTCCCCACTGAGTGGAGAGCCCAACACAGGGCTCAATCCCAGGACCCTGAGATCATGACCTGAGCTGAAGGCAGAGGCTTAACCCACTGAGCCACCCAGGTGCCCTTATTTAATTTTTTTTTTGAAGATTTTATTTATTTATTTGACACAGAGAAAGAGAGAGTACAAGCAGGGGGAGCGGCAGAGGGGGAGGGAGAAGCAGACTCCCTGCTGAGCAGGGAGCCCCAGGCGGGACTTGATCCCAAGACCCTGAGATCATGACCTGAGCCAAAGGCAGCCGCTTAACCCACTGAGCCACCCAGGTGCCCTAATTTCTAAACCTGAGTAGAAAATGTATTTGTAGTTAAGGAAGATACAAAAATTCAGGCTTTTGCTTTTGAGGAGCTTACTCCTGGATTTGAGTGACTCATGCATAAGACACAAAACAGTTCCTGATTCAGGGTAAGTAAGTGAATGTTGTTACAGAGGATTCATAACGCAAGTGCCAAAAGAGGTAAAGCAAGCAAAAATCCGGCGTAGGGGGCGGCGTTGGTCAGAGTAAACTCTGAGAACTGATGAGCATGAAGCCCAAACAGGACAGAGGTGAGAAGGAAGGCAACAATTATTGAGCACCTACTGAGTCCCAGACATATGAACGGACAACATCTTCACAAGTGCTCTGTGTACCCTGTTCCACAGATGAGGACCCTGAGGCTCCAGAGAACTTGTTGCTCTCTTATCTCCTAGGTCTGCCCTCCTTCTTTTTCCTTTATAACCATCTTTCTGTCTCTTGAAGGCTGACTGGAACAGGAATGTCTGCAGAGAGGATCAGAGCATGGGATGAGCTCTGTGCACTGTACCCTGAACCCAACACCCTCTTGTTTAAAATGCCGAGGTGACTGTCCACTGATCTTCAGATGGAGTTCAGAATCCCCGACCTGAGTTGGTCCTTCACCCTCTAACTTGCTCTTCAGATGTTGGTCTCACTGGCCTTCCCTGTGGTCCTTGACTTGCATCCAGTCCATTCTGGAGCTTCCAACCTGTGATTTAGTTCACCTGGACACGTCCCCTCTCCCATCAGACCCCATACCAGGTCTGCTTTTGTGTATCCATTTCCCTCAGCATGAGCTCACTTCCTCAGTGCGTCTTCCCCACCGGCTCCTCCTTCCATCATGGCGCTCCTCACGCGGCCACCAGCAGGTGAGTCAAGTGATTGCTGTGAATATACTTGTGGTGGTTGCCTCCCCACAGACTCCCTGAGGGACAGAACTTATCCATTCTGTTGACCCAGGATCTTATTTTTGTCTTCCATAAAACAGAGATAATAATATGTATCTCAGAGATTTCTGTGACGATGCAAATAAATGCTTACAAAAATATTTGCAAATACTTGAGGTGTAAGCATTCGGTGATTATCAGCTGCCCCTATTATTATTGTTGTTGGGTCGGCAGCTCCGGGAACGCAGGAGGAACAATAAAGATGGCCGCAGGGCCGCCATCTTCCAGGCCGCCCTCTTCCTTTACCCATGACTCTCCCGCCGGAAGGACGTATGCCGAGGACACATCACCAAAAGTAAACCGATACTTATGCAGGAAACAGGAACATCAGGACTCCCCCTACCCTCCAACCACCAAATACCTTACCATATATAGTTGTGAACCCACGCCCCAAATACCTTACCTTTATAGGGCTGTGAACCTATGCCCTCTCTTAACCCAAATAAAAGACCCACTCGACCCCCTCCCGGGCGCGACTTCTCCAACTCTCCTCTCCTGAGTCTCGGAACTTCCCCAGAGAGCGCCTTTAATAAACCTTGCCTTGCACCTATCTTGCCTGGTGTCGTATGTATCTCGCCTATAAAACCTTACAGTTATTAGCATTATTATGGATGTGTATAAGGTTCACATAAGTTATGGAGACATTAAGGACTTTAACAACCCGGAGACTCAGCAAGATTCCCACTTTTAGGACTATTACCCAGAAATAAAACATTCACATACATAAAGATGTATGTGTAAGGATACTTATCGTGGCATCTCTTGAGATAGTAAAACCAGAAATAACCTGACAGTCTACCAGTAAAGGAACTGTTACGTTAGGATGGAATGTTCCATGTCCATGCCTTGGAGCAAATAGCATCTCCTAAAAAACCGGAGCTGATCTATGGGGACTGACTTGTACAGCTGTACAGGACATATTCTGAAGCAGATTGCAGAGCAAGATGCCTACCAAGTCTCCCTGTGTGTTCATATATGCTTGTGTGTATGCGTATAAACTTAGAAAAACACAGAAGGATGTATGTTAATTAGCAGCTGCTCCTTTTACAGTGGGTGAGAAATTTAAAAATTATTACTTTTTAGATCATACACATTTGCACTGCAACAACGTTTGGCATTTAAAACACGTGAAAGAATTTGAGTTGTGCTGGGTAAGATGAAAGACGTCTGAGGGTCAGAGCTGAGAGGGGAGGATCCGGGGAGAGGGATGGCGGAAGGGACCCACAGCTTGGGGTAAGGCCAGGTAAGAAAGCAGAGGGAAAATTTCCTTGGCTGGCATGGAGATTTAACAAAAATAGGGTTGAAATAAAGTATTGGAAGCTTCTAGGAATAGCAGACGCATCAGGATTGTATATAATTTTTACCCTCTCTTTTGATTCCATGACAATTTAAATTTTGGGGAACTTGTCAGCTTTACCAGGCAGGGGAAGGGAATACCAATTGTGTGTTTGGTTCCATTTGCCCACCTGGATGGGAAAAGTTCCAAGTGTCTCTGGTTCTTACGTCAAAAGCAGCTTCATTTCTATCCCGGGGGCACAGTGTGGGGAGAAGACACCAGAGATGTGTAGGAGTTTCACGCCTGATCTCCTCCTTTCCCCCAGTCCCTCAGATGGACATTCCAGACATCACTGGGCTAGTTTCTTCTTCCGGGAAGTCCACTCTTCTTAAGCCTCTGGATTTTCTCCAGAACAGCAGAAACTCTGGAAGACTTGGAAAGGAACTGTCATTATTGTTGGGAGACTGGCGAGAAGGAAAGTTAGAGCTTCGGGCTCAATGCCTTGGTTAGATGGCATTTGTGGGGCTCCTCTGAGCAAGAACAAGACCCGTCTTCATACTTCTGGGGAGCCTGTTGTGCTGTCGGCAGTGGGGTCTGAAGCTCGACTGACATTGTGGACAGGTCTACAAAAGCCAACAAGGAACATGACCATGGCCTTGATCTGACCACATCGTCCTCATTAAATTACTTTGAATTATATACTTGTGTCTCCATTTCTTTACTTTGCAAAAAGATGAAATTTTAGGTCCCTGTGCATCATTTCCACCTTTATTTTCTAGGATTGTATGAATGAAGCCACGACCAGAAGGGGGACAAGCCACTTGGTAAGAATGATCCTTAAAAATGGTAAGCTTACATCTGTATCCTTTTGAATGCATCATGAGTCAAAATGAGGTGGAAAAATTAGATAAGTAGGATCAGAGATGTACTCTGGAGGCCTAGCTCAGGTTGGTGTCCGCAGCTCGTCCCCTAGGGAACTCCTAACACTTGGGAGTAGGTTCTGGACATGGCGTGGGTGTCCTGGGCCTTCCCTGAATGTTATGGAGGTGGGCTTGCCTTTCATGGCTTCTTTCCGGACTCAGCCTTGTCTTTCTGGCCCTGGATCCAGGACTATACAATGTTGACTCCCCCCGGGAAAGCAGAAATCATCTTCATGGTGATTCCACTCATTTGTGGAGTTCACTGGGGGAGGTCAGGATCCTTGTAATGATCTCCATTAACGATACATCCTGCACACCTCACAAGTCAGTCCCTGTAAGAGCCTCCTTGTTCTGTTTAGTAGGTGCAATTTTGTCCAAGGTAAGGGGTGCATGCGACTGAGTCAACCGTCCCTCGACTGATGGACCTTTAGGTTATTTCTGGGCCAGCTCTGTGCAAGAACTGAGTATTCAGCAGTGAATTAGACAGATGAGATCTCTGTCCTCATAGAATTCCCTTAATAATAATAACTATTATAATTACAATTTTAATGATAATCACAACTGACATTATATACTGGAAAATATATATAAATAATTCAATCTTCCCAGCATATAATTCTCATGATAACTGTACACATCGATTCCTCTAACAGCCCTATGAAGAGGTGGTTATTATCATTATTCTCATTTACAGAGGAGTAAACTTAGCCAGAGGTATGTGAACTCAGGCAGAAGTAGGGATTTAAAATTCTGTTGATGCCCTTTAGTCAAGACCTCCAGGAACTTGCCTGTTATGTCCCCAAATGATTCCTCGTGACCCTGAGGAAATAGCACACCATGAAGAACCGGGGGGTGTCTCAGAATGAGGGCATTGGAAGGGACTTTATCTTGGTGGGATGCAGACTTGTGTGAGCTGATTTTGGGGAAAGCAGGAGCTTTCCCAAGACAACAAGGATGAGCTGTCACCTGCGTTTTGGTGGTTTTCTTTAAAAGTGTGTTCATTCCACCTCCCAGACCTGCGGCTCAGAGGCCCAGGCATGATCCACACTGATAGTGCCTGGGGTGCCTCAGCCTCTGAATATTCCGGGAAGTGGCTGACCCTGACCTTTGCTCAGCCTGAAGGTCTGGTGCTGACCTTGGATAGAGGAGAAGTGGTGGGGGCAGGGCACATGTGTGGAGATAGTTTTGTGGCCCAGGTTTTTACAGTAACTTATTGACATACAATTAACATAGAGTAAAATGCACACATCTTAAGTGTATAGCTCTGTAACCCCCAGGTAGATAGGGATCTGGAGCATTTCCAGGGCATCTGGGTGGCTCAGTCTGTTAAGCGTCTGCCTTCAGCTCAGGTCATGATTCCAGGGTCCTGGGATGGAGCCCCACATCAGGCTCCCTGCTCACCGGGGAGCCTGCTTCTCCTTCTGCCTCTGCCTGCTGCTCTGCCTACTTGTGCTCTCGCTCTCTCTCTCTCTAGTAAATAAATAAAACCTTTAAAAAATAGCAAATTAAAAAAAAAAATAAGATCTGGAGCATTTCCATCACTTCCCAAGTTTCTGCTGCATCTCCCCAAAGGGAACTGAATCCAGACTTCTGACAGCATAGACTAATTTCGTCTGTTCTCGAACTTCATGGAGTGAGACCCCATAGTGTGTGTTTTGTGTCTGGCTGCTTTCATTTAGCATGTTTTGAAGATCCATACATGTTGCATATCAATAGTTCATCCATTCATCCTTTTGTTTTTGTTTTTGATTGCTGAGCAGTAAAACATTTTATAAATATACTATCAAGGGGCGTTTTATTTTATTTTATTCATTTGTTTTTTCCACGGGTCATTTTATTTATTTATTTATTTACTTATTATTAAAGATTTTATTTCTTTAACAGAGAGAGACACAGCAAGAGAGGGAACAGAAGCAGTGGGAGTGGGAGAGGGAGAAGCAGGCTTCCCGCTGAGCAGGGAGCCAGATGTGGGGCTCAATCCCAGGATCCTGGGATCATCACCTGAGCCAAAGGCAGACGCTTAGCAACTGAGCCACCCAGGTGCCCCCCCATGGGGCATTTTAAACTCAGTCTCCCTTGTCCTGCTTTAGTCCGTGGACTTCACAGCCAGGCACTTACCTTCGGTAGCAAAATGAAAGGAAATCTAAGGACCAAGATCACAGGAGGCCAAGTTTAACATTTTCATGTTCCTGGGAAATCTTGACCATTTTTACGTTATCTCTTCATTTATTCACGGGCCCCTTTGTGGCTTTGACTCGGAGAGGTAGCTCCTGACCGGGACTAGCGTCCTGCTGCTCAGAACACTACCGGCCTTCTCTGTAAAAAACTGACAAGGATGAGAAAGCAGAACACCTGCCCCCATCTCTGAACTCAGCTGCAAGAGGAGATGTTGAATCTGCTCTTTTGTCCTCCAGGGGAGGGGAGAAGCCGCTTCAGTCCCCAGGATGTGAGCTGAACCCTGGGCCACCGGAGCTGAAGGTCCTGCTTGTAGGCAAGCGTGGAGCCGGGAAAAGTGCAGCTGGGAACAGCCTTCTGGGGAATCGAGTCTTTAAGACCAAATTCAGCGAAGGGTCAGTCACCCAGAGGTTTGTGTCTGAGAGCAGAATCTGGAGAGAGAGGAGAGCTGTGATCACTGATGCTCCAGACATCTTGTCTTCAAGGGACCTTACAGCGGAGCTCCAGAGACCTGCCCTTGGGCGCCCCCTGCCCTTGGGCGCCCCTCACCTTCCTGCTGCTGCTGATGCCGCTGGGCTCCTTCACCGAGAAAGATGAGGCAGTCCTGGACGCCACCCGGCCAGATTCGGAGGCAAATTTGTGAAGCACCTGATCATTCTCTCCACCAGGAAAGAAGACCTCAGGGATCAGAATCTACGGATGTTCCTGAAACACAGAAATAAAGCTCTCTACAACTTCACTGACATGTGCAGTGACCGGTACTTCGTCTTCAACTACCGAGTGACAGAGGAAGAGGAGCAGCGCCAGGCGGACGAGCTCCTGCAAACAGTTGCGGGCACTGCAACAGAATGGGGGCAGGCCCTGTAGCTTTAGAGGGGAAGGTACACAGCGTCTAAATATCCTTTTCTAGATGCTTTCAGAAACTAGATATGAAATATACAGAAGGGCGGGGAGAAGAGGGAAAGGACAGGTCCAGTCTGTTGACTAACTTTTCTTTCTCCAAGGTTACTGAAGTTATGAGCCTTTCCGTACACACTGTCTTTCATTCTCTCCTGACCCTTACCCCCTCTCTCCAACGGGATGGTGAAGGTCTCTTGTTGAGTTTTTTCCAATCTCTTCTTCTCCCCACAGTGTATCTGTTGCCTGCGGCTCAAGACTCAGTGCTCATGATGAGATAGATGGTTCTGGAAAGTTGGTTTACTCTTCTCTTTCTCTTAAGCCCACTCTGACACTCTCCTTCCTTCTCCTTCTCTTGACTTCTTGGTTCCTTACTCTTCACTTGTTGGAGAGGGGAGGTCATTCTGAAGAGAGGAGGATGAAGACTGGCAGCCCAAGTCCTCACATGGCATTAGGTGGGTTTCTCAGCCCAGCCACACCACCCACAGCTCTAGCAGATGTCCCCGTGCACTCGGTGCTACATGCTCATTGCTCTGAGCTGAGATTCTTCCAAGTCAACATGACTCACCGTTGCCTTCACTTCAAACGCCCTCCCCTGAGAAGAGCACAGATTCAGAAGATTGTGTCTGCTTAGGAGCCCTTGCACAGTCCTCATGGAGGGCCAGGTGCTCGGGAGCCTTCTCAAGAAGTGGAGACATGCAGGGAGATCCGGAGAGTCTGTGTGGAGAAAGCTCAGTTTGTAATGGGCTTTGGAGAGTGGGCAGGGTTTGGGCGGCTGGCAGAAGGCTGGAAGACACTGCAGGGAAAACTCCAGCAATCGGAAGCAGGGAGGTGGGACTGAGCCTACCCCTCGAGGGGCCGGCCAAGGAATGGCCATGATGGAAATGGAGGGTTCACACCTCTACAGGACGTGGGACAGCCATCATAGACCCAATCGTGGAGGTCTTTGAGAACCACCCGCTCTGAGGGTATGGAAGCAGGGACTGAAATCCGTGACAAATGTGAGACTGTTGGAAGATGGATCTAGAATCCTGTAAGCATAACTATGAGACTGTGGGTTCAGGATACGCAATGCAATAATTTGCCCTAAAAGAGCACAGGGTAGGCTTTCCTCCCTCTTTGTTGTAAGGCAGATATGGGTACATTGGCAAAGAATGTATGATGAGAGAACTGTGAAAAGGCCAGTGCAGAAGAGAAAGACCACAGTACAGGTGGAGAGTCATAAGGAGCCCCCACGAGCGCCCACTGCCAGGTCTCTAGCATCTGTCACTCAATTTTTAGGGACATCTGTTCTCCATCATCACCACACAAAACAGCGTGAGTGTGCGTTCGTTATTATAACCACGAAGTGCCTTTTGACGCATCAGTGAAAGACAATTCAGTTTAATGTGGTTTTAACGAGAAATGAATTTTTGGTGATCCAAATGAAGGAACGAGGAATCTGTCAACGGTATACGTAGTTGCTTTTTCACGAACAGTCAATTCTGTTGTTAATTTCTCAAGCGCATCAAGGAGATTTTGCAGCACTTAGCATTAGTTGGCAATAGGAAGACATTGTTGCCCCAGGAACAGAAGACCAAGGGGTGAGATGTGGAGTCTGGATGCAGCTGAGTAGATGATGGGAAGTAAAGCCAGGGTCCCCCACAAGGTGCCAGGGAGTCAGAGAAGCTACCAGAAGGAGGGAGTGAATTCAGAGGTAGGAACAGTGCCATGTCGTGGGTGAGCGCGGGGCAGAGATGGTGGTCCAAGTCATGCTTCTCATTCCCAGAGAGCGTGCCCGGAACCATGCTTGGGGAGAGAGCTGCTGCGTCAGAGGGTGGCCTGGTGCTCTCCGAGCATCCTCTGCCATGACATCTGGCAGCGCTTTGAAAACTGCCCCCAGATCAACCCATGGTCATCCATCTTTCCTGCTTTCTTTTCAACAGAGACCCTGAGCATTGTGCTGGTGGGGAGGAGCGGCACTGGGAAGAGCGCCACCGGGAACACCATCCTTGGGAACCCCGACTTCCGCTCTCATTTCCAAGCACAGGCAGTGACCTAGACGTGCCAGAGCAGCGAGAGGATGTGAGGCAAGCTGCAGGTGGTGGTTGTGGACATGCCTTCACTCTACCTGACGACCAGTGCCGAGGGAGGTCTGTCCCACCTGGAGGAGGAGGTCAGAGGCTGTTTGTCCTGCTGTGAAGAAGGGAACAAGGTTCTGGTCCTGGTGTTCCAGCTGGGATGGTTCACTCAGGAGGACAAAAGGGCAGTGAAGGACTTGGAGAGCATTTTCGGAGAGGAAGTACACGACGTGCTGTTCACTTGGAAGGAAGACCTTGAGTCAGGGGACCTCGAAGAGTATGTCCAGAACACAGATAACAAAAGTCTTAAGAACATCATTAAAAGGTGTCGGGGTGGGGGGAGGAGTCTGTGCTTCTAATAACAGAGAAATGGGCCAAACCAGGGAAAACCAGGCAACAGATCTTCTGGAAATGGCCGATAAGCTGATAAAGAACCATGGAGGTCAGGGGGTGCCCACGAATGGGAGAATGTCAGCAAAATCATTAAAAATGCCCAGGAAGGGGACACCTGGGTGGCTCAGTGGGTTAAATCCTCTGCCTTCAGCTCAGGTCATGATCTCAGGGTCCTGGGATCAAGCCCCGCATCGGGCTCTCTGCTCAGTGGGGAGCCTACTTCCCCCCCCCCCCGCCTGCCTCTCTGCCTACTTGTGATCTCCATCTGTCAAATAAATAAATAAAATCTTTTTTAAAAAATGCCCAGGAAAAGCACAAGCCCACAAATTTACTGAAGAATTTGAAAGAGATTTTATCGTAGGCAGCTGACGTGCATGGGGGTCTCTCTAAGGTAGTGACACCCACACTTGGGGACAGGACGTGGTAGGGCTGGTGGGGTGGGAGAAGGCTCCAGGACCCTGGCAGACACGTACAGCTCAGCCCATGTTGCTTCAGCTCTTTGTGGGTAAACGAATCGTCAGGTTCCTCTCTAAAGGAGAAAGAAGAAATTAGGTGGGGGAATTCTAGAAAGAGGCTTCAGAGATTGGGTGGTTTTGAGGGTCAGAATTAAGTCTCATGAATCACCTCACCTGCGTACGTAGAGTGGCTTCAGGACAGACAATGTGACCAAGGCCAAGGCCAGCCTGGGGTCAAATACAGAAACCTGCCCAAGGACTGGGGGATGCAGATCCAGACAACCCCTGGCATGGCTGAATGGAGAAGCTGGACTCATGCAGACCTCCACGAGCCCCTGCTACACCCCCCACCCCCGAGATGACTCAGGGCCAGCAGGTTCCTTTCCTCACCAGGGGGCTGTTCCTTAGTGCTCCCTTCTTTCTAGGCCTGAATAGAAAGTGGGACCCTGTCTACTCTTCTTTCTTGTCCCTTAGGAAAAAAACATGAGTCTGGGAGGTTTCAAAAGACTTTATTGCTAATCCTCGCCGTGAAATAGAGCAGGACAAAACTTGGACACATGGTGAAATTGCCAAGATTAGCCAATCTTGTAGATTTCCAGAATTCTTTTTTTTTTTTTTTAAGATTAAGAGAGATTAAGAGAGAGAGCGAGAGAGGAGGAAGCAGGCTCCCTGCTGAACGGAGAGCCCGATGTGGGGCTCGATCCCAGGACCCTGAGATCATGACCTGAGCCGAAGTCAGAGGCTTTAACCCACTGAGCCACCCAGGTGCCCCAATTTCCAGAATTCTAAGTAGGAGTCTAGATTGCCTCTAGAAAAGTTTATCGAAAACTCCTTTGTCCTGGGTGATGGACACTGGAGAGAATATGTGTTGTATGAGACTCAGGAATCACTGACCTGTACCCCTAAGACAAATAATACAGTCTATGTTGATTAATTGAATTTAACTAACTAACTAACTAAACTTTTTAGAAAAGAAAACTCCTTTGCACTTTTCTCTTTTTTTAATCCCCAAGGGTTAGAAATTAGGGTAAAGTTCAGAGAGCTCAAGGAATCATGTCTTGAACACATTAAGGGCTTATTGAGTCTCACGTCAGGAAGTCCACGGGGAGGGAGTCTGAGGCCGCTGTGGCCTCCACGCTTCCAGTTGCTTCTTGGGTCTGGGACGGGGGTATCCCGCTGAGGCTGAGCGGACGATGTTGAGGGCTGCCTGGTGCGGGCAATAAGCTAACTTAACTGTGGGGTCTCCCCCCAGGTAAGCGGTCGGATGTCACCACCGTGAACTGTTCTGTGTGTGCTCTGAGGACACGGTCTGTCATCTGTTACTGCTTTTTGAAGGTATCAGCTGCCTTCAAGTTTAACCTCTTCATCAGAGCCCGGACTGTCGCCATTAATACTGTTGTACTCTCCCTAACCCTGCATGTGACAGATTCTGGAAACTGTGTGTATAAATACATTCGGTTGAATGAAATAATAAAGGTGAATTATTCTATAAATTCACGTCCTCCTGGTTGCTATTTTTCTGACTTGGGGGAAGAGCCCGCCCCCATGGAGAGGCAATGCAGGTGTTTATAGACACCTTGACTTTGGAGAGGTTTTTGTGTCTTTGGTGCATGAGGACCTTCGGAGTGGGTGACAGCTCAGGAACCCCCCAGTCCAGGCATTTCAGTGTAGCAAGGACAAATACATTAGAACCAGGAGCATGGAAGCAATAAAGTCTAGAAGGCATTTTGTGCCTCTTCCCAGAACTTCCCTTTTGTTGGAAGGCAGGCACAGAGACCAGGGCACTACCCGTGGCTGAGCAGGTGGCATTGGGAGCTGCACTAGGTGGCGGATGTGTGGGCTAAGCCGTGCGACAGCTTCTCCCAGCCAGGACCTAACAACCATCTCCCCTTTCCTTTAGGACCACATTAGAGGGGCGGGACAACATTATGTTGGTTCCCCCAGGGGGCACCTGCTGGGAGTTAGGAGTGCAAGAGGTTTCTCTGGGGGCAGGGGACAAGGTAATAGCTGTTAAAGACTGAAGAGGAAGCAGAACGGGGCTGAGAGTTTTCATACTGTGATGCAGATCTGACACTTGCCCAAGGAAAGGGGGCAGACGCTGCTTGGTAGGGAGAGCGGCACCCTGGACAAGCCGGGCCCATCTGAATAGGGAGTTCTAGGGCAAAGACTGGTGCATAGCGACGGCGTTCTGCAATGGACAGACACTGGCGGCTCCGCGGTGCTCAGCCCTTGGCTGGGGGCTGCCTGGGAAGGGCATGGCTTTGGCCCAGAAGCTGAAGTAGATCCTGAAAGGGTTGCAGCTGGAGGCTGCCGGCTATTTGTCCTCCTTGGAGCAGAGTGACGTTTTCCTTCTTTTCTTTTTTCAATGCTGCATGTTAGATCCCCGGAAGTTACTCATCTTATAGCCGGGAGTTCGCACCCTTGGACTAAAACCTCCCACCCCCCTGCCCCCCCAACTAGCTCCCAACAACCACCATCCTACTCTGTTTCTTCAAGTTAGACTTTTTTTAGATTCCACGTGTAAGTGAGATCATAGAGTGTTCGTCTGTCTGACTGATTTCACTGAGCGTAATGCCCTCAAGATCTATCCATCCTGTGACAAAGGACAGCGTTTCCTTTTTTTTTTAAATTTTATTTTAAAGATTTTTTTTAATTTATTTGACAGACAGATCACAAGTAGGCAGAGAGGCAGGCAGAGAGAGACAGGAGGAGGCAGGCTCCCTGCTGAGCAGAGAGCCCGATGCGGGACTCGATCCCAGGACCCTGAGATCATGACCTGAGCTGAAGGCAGAGGCTTTAACCACTGAGCCACCCAGGCGCCTTCCTTTTCTTTTTATTTAAATGGCTGAAGAATATCCCATTGTCTCTATACACCACGCCTTCTTCATCCACTCATCTGTGGACAGACACTGAGGTTGCTTCCACATCTTGGCTCTTGTGAATAACGCGCAGTGAGCATGGCGGGGACGGGGCGTGCAGAATTCCTTCAAGATCCTGATTTGCTTTTCTTTGGCTATACACCCAGAAGTGGGACCAACAGATCATGTGGTAGTTCTCTTTTTAATTTCTTTTTTTTTTTTTAAGATTTTATTCTGAAATCATCTCTACACCCAACATGGAGCTTGAACTCATATCCTAGAGATTAAGAGTCGCGTGCCCCGCTGACGGAGCCAGCCAGGCAGCCCTATTTTTAATTTCTTGAGGAATCCCCACACTGTTTGCTTCAGTGGCTCCACAAATTTACATCCCCGCCACAGTGTGTAGGGTTCCCTTTTCTCCACATCCTCGTGGACACCAGTTATCTCTTGTCCCTTTGATAACAGCCGTTCTCACAGATGTGAGGTGGTATCTCATTGTGGTTTTGGTTTGCATTTCCCTGGTGATCAGGGATGTTGAGCATCTTTTCATGTATCTGCTGGCCATGTGTATGTCTTCTTTGGAAAAATATTGTTTCAGGAGCTTTGTCCGTGTTTTAGTCAGATTGCTTTTTGTTGGTGTGTTGTTGAATTGTATGAGTTCCTCATAAACTTTGGATAGTAACTTCTTCTCAGATATATCATAAGCAAATATTTTCTCCCATTCTGTATGTCACTTTCTCATTTTGTTAATTGCTTCTTTGGCTGTGCCAAAGCTTTCTACTTTAACATTATCCCACTTGTCTGTTTGCTTTTGTTGTTTGTGCAAAAAAATTATTGCCCAGACCAGGATCAGGGAGTATTTCCCTGAGCTCTCGTCCAGTGGTTTTACCATTCTGGGTCTCGAATTTAAATCTTTAATTCACTTTGAGTTAATTTTTGAATAATATGAGAGTCTAATTTCATTCTTTTGCATGTGGATATCTGGTATCCCAACACCATTTATTGAAGAGATGATCATTTCCCCATTTATTCTTGGCTTCCTTGTCAAAGATTACTTGACTAAATTTTCTTTTTTCTTTAATTTTAAAATATTTTATTTATTTGTCAGAAAGAGAGAGAGAGAGCATAAGCAGGGGGTGCGGCAGACAAAGGGAGAAGCAGACTCCCTGCTGAGCCAGGAGCCTGATGCAGGACTCGATCCCAGGACCCTGGGATCATGACCTGAGCCAAAGGAAGACAGTTAACCAACTGAGCCACCCAGGCGTCCCTTGACTAAATTTTCTTGAAGGGAGAACTTTCGAGAGTGGTGTACCTTCGTAGCTATCACAGCTGTCTGGCACGCTCCCTGCCGAGCCTTTTGTTCATATGTTTTCAGAGATCAGCTCCTGCAGGTTTCCACTGGGCCTCTCTTCCTGCGAGGCAACTAAAAGAGGAAGATTTCTAGGATGACCTGTGGCCCTTGTCACTGCATTCAACCTTGGGCTGCGTGCAACTCACGGTCTTCCTCCTCCACTGTCTCTTCTCATTTCCCTTGCCTTGGCTTTCATTTCTGTTTCTGTCCATGTGACCCACACTCTGGTTCCTACGGATCTGAGACCCTGGTAAGACTCTAAGAGTCTCTCAAACATATGTGTCTTAGCAAGACCACTAAAGGCTGGCCATGAGTTGCTCATCCTGCCTGTTCAGTGAGGTATGTAGTGGGCTGGCTCCCAGCTGGGAATGACCTTGCCCCACAGGGTAGGTTTGGCAATCTCTAGAGACATTTTTGGTTGTCACAACAGGGGGGTGCTACTGGCATGTAGTAAGCGGGGGCCAGAGAAGCTGTTAAATGTCCTACACTACACAGGACAGTCTGCCTAACAAAGCATGATCGGGCCCCGTATGCCAGTAGGACGCAGACTGAGAGACCTGATGGAGTGATCAAGGTGGCTTATTGAAGGATGTCCAGATGTTCCAGCTGTCTCTGGAGTAGAGAGTGGGAGAAGTAACTTCTAAGGAGGTGGTTTTTCCTTGTTCACAGTGTTTCCATTGCCCAAATGCCCTGCATTTGTATCTATTTGTCACATGGGGTCATCCGATGTCCCCACCTCCCCACCAGCCTCTCCTTCCTCACGGGGACCCCTTTCACTTCCTCTTCTCGCTCTTCCTGCCCTGGGAAAGACCTTGTGCAGACTGTGGCATGTGTGGTGAGTTTAACTTCCAGAGTAAAAAAAAAAAAGTGTGCTGATGACGAAGACAGAAAATATGAAAAAACCTCATCTTCCTATTGTATCGTTACAACGGTTGGTGCCACGGACCCATGGGCCCAGCTCTCCCCGCTGCTATATGACGCTTCTCCCCAGCAGACAGAGACACTCACCCTCCAGTTTTCCAGGAGGGACAATGAGATGCTAACGAGGAGACTTCGTGGTTATAATTCTCGCATTTATTTCTGAGAATAGACACAAGATGTGCTTACCAGATCGGTGTGAGATCTACCTGTGAACAACGTGGTACTTTGGCTACAAACCTTTCCTGTTTTCCTCTTCTCATCTAACCCCGTCTTCGTAAATTCTAGTGGGTGCTATGGTGGCAGGTTTGTGTTTCCTCATCCCCATATTAATAAGGGTCAGGCCTGGGTCAGGTGTTATGTCCCAAATATAGTCTTTGGAAATATATTTGTAATTTGTCTGTGCTAAGGCTACAGTAAGTTTAAAATGAGGTCATTTACATCATGAATGTTTTCCTAGAGTTCACTCTTCCTGCTTAAGTGTCCCTCCAGAGCCCCTGCAAGTTCTTGTATGTTTTCCTTGGGTGTATTTCTGAGGTTCCCCAAAGGATGAATTCTATAAGCTCCTGAAAACGTCTGTGACCCACCACGTGGTACTTGCCCTGCTTTTCTTCTTTTCCTGATATGAATCCTCTGCTGAGTAAGTGCCTGGAAGGTCCTGTTATCATCAGACATGACTCTCGGTCTTACTGGTCACCAAGTCTTCAGGTTCTCAATATTGCCACATCTACCGGGGACTGGAGCATCCGCCAAACACCTCCGTTTCTTCTGGGCAACAAGGTTCTTGTAGGCACCACTGCTGACTCCGCTGGCCACTCATCCCCTTCCTCCCCAGGTTACCTACACTGGAAACAGTGACACACTCCATTGAGGCCCACGCCAAGAACTTGACTTAGACAAAAATCCTCAACAAAATACTAGCAAATTGAATACAACAACTTATAAAAAGAAGTGTAGACCATGAGGAGTAAGGACCATCTAGAAATATGTATACCTGGGATTTAACCCTGGGAATACAAGATTGGTTCAATGCGTAAATATCCATCAGTGTGTTTTATCACATTAATAGAATGAAGGATATGATTATCTCAATAGATACAGATAAAAACATTTGACAAGAGCCAAACCCATGTATGAGGAAACACTCAATAAACTAGGAAGAAATACAATCATGGTGTGCTTCACAACTGTCCAAATTCCTTGGTAGTTTAAGCAAAGATGTTTATTCTATGGCCTCCATGTAACTCTCCGCTCACAATTCTTACTCTTGTGGTCATACCCCAGGGTCCTGTCCTCCTGCCGCAGCCCTCCCCTCCTCCCCAGACACACATGCATGCTGTGGATGGCCGCTCCAACTCATCACTTAGATTTAAGGATCCATCTTATATCTCATATGCGAGGAGCCCAACACGGGGCTCGAACCCACGATCCTGAGACCAAGACCTGAGCTGAGATCAAGAGTCGGACACTTAACCAACTGATTCATCCAGGTGCCCTACATCTCATATTCTTTTCTTTTCTTTTTTTTTCCAAAGATTTTATATATTTATTTGACAGAAAGAGAGATCACAAGTAAGCACAGAGGCAGGCAGAGAGAGAGGAGGAAGCAGACTCCCCGCTGAGCAGAGAGCCCGATGGATCCCAGGACCCTGAGATCATGACCTAAGCCGAAGGCAGAGGCTTAACCCAGTGAGCCACCCAGGCGTCCCCCGCACCTCAAATTCTTGAGTAAAGTTTTCTGACCGAGCCAAGGCTGACTTAAGCGCCTCTCCTGTTTCATTCTGTGACATTCTCTGCATACCCAGACCCACGGCTTCCTATTTCTTGCCTATATATCCAAGTACATTATAAAATCCTCGGTGACAGGATCTCCTTATTGTTAAGTCACATTCCAGTACTTGATATGTCCAAGGCCTACAGTTTTTAATTTGTCACTCAGATGTCAGTCAGGTTTGCCCCACTCCTTGGTGAATGGTTACATTTGGTCCAGTCCATCATTGCATAATGCGTGAGGGCTCCAGTCCCCACTGCTATTTCTGAGTTCCCTTCACTTCTTCCTCAGCCTTTTCTGTTTCCTCATTTCTATGAAATTATGCACTGCTACTGTTTCAGGCTATGCCCCCTGAAAGCCGAAAACGCAGTGTTACTGTTTCTTTTTAAAAAACTGTCTTCGAACACAGTTATTCATACTCAGATTTTTCTTTCTTTTTTTAACTTTAGGAACTTTACTGGGACTGTGCCGAGTACAAGAGTGAGCTCACAGCCTTCCTCTCTCATTCTGATTGTTCTCTTCGCTTTGCTCTCCTCTCTTTTAAAAAAAATTTTTTAAGATGCTTTTACTAATGTATATGAGATCCTGTCCCTTCCTGGACAACAATGACATTTCTCTTCCAGTCTGCCAAGCTTTGATGAACAAAAGCCCTTCACCAGTACCCTCCTCCAACCCAGCAACCCTGTCCTGCATTATACTGAACGGTAGGAAAAGTCAATCTACTTATTTATTTTTAAAAGATTTTATTTATTATTTATTTAACAGACAGAGATCACAAGTAGGCAGAGAGGCAGACAGAGAGAGAGAGAGGAAAGCAGGCTCTCCGCTGAGCAGAGAGCCTGATTCGGGGCTCGATCCCAGGACCCTGGGATCATGACCTGAGCTTGGCCAAGGCAGAGGCTTTAACCCACTGAGCCACCCAGGTGCCCTGGAAAAGTCAATTTAATAAACTTAATTTAAAATTAAAAAATTTCCCACATATTCAGAATATCGGATAAAGTTTAGGTAAACATCGAGTGTGGACCCAAAAATGTGCAGGGAGCGCCATCCAGTTCAGCAGAAGACAGGTTTGTACTGATTCTTGGTCTCCCGCTGGTTTTCTATGAATAGTGAAAAGACTCGGCTCAGCTCTTGGAGAGGGAGAGGGGCGTCTCTCTTGGAACCTTCTCCAGCTGTGCTTGTTTCTGGCTGTTTGCTCGTCTCTGCCAGTTATTTCGGCTCTTGTGATGTGGGCTGAGAGATGTTTTATGCTATGGTCTTGCTTTGCAGCTTTTGGCCTCATTCTTCCTTTGCCTTTTCGGAGCGGTTTTCTGCAAGGGGTCATTACTTTGCTCTCGTGGTTTCACGTTCTAGGCGTCTTCTCGTGCAGGTGGACAGCAGGGACTTGTTTTGTCGGCTGGGGTCCTGAAAGTCGGTCCCACATTGGCTCTTCACTGGGGACTTTGCTTAGAACTGCTTGAGAAGTTACTGATTTCACTGGAGATACTATGTCCGAAGCTTTCTGCTAAGAATGCAGCCGTATTTCTGCGTTTGATGGCCCGTTACTCTTGCGCAGGAAGGCATTTGTATAATGCAAAATCTTGCGTCCATTCTTAGTACACAGCGGTTATGCTGTGCTCCTCCCTCATCTGGGCCCCGGGCAAACTTTGTAACATTAGAGGCTACTGGTGAACTGTAGGACTCAGATGGTGGTTCTAGGTCTGGTACACACGGTGGCCTGGTATATGCTATCTAAGCTTTCCGGCCTCAGGGTCCGCTCTTGTCAAAAAATCGTTTTTCTCCTGTGTTGGAGAGAGTTGGAGTCCCTGAAATCCCGTGAGTGGGTGGAGGAGGCTGTCACCAGTACCCCAGGGATGTGAGCCGTGGTGTGCCCAGCATCCTGGAAGGCCTGTTCTCACACAGCCTGGAAGGTGTCTGCCCAGACCAGGCAGCCCGTCTCAGATTTTTCACCAAGGGGCTAAATGACACAGTTGAACTGATCATGCCCAGAGGGTGGCTAAGCTGGCACATGGGCAGAGGGGGGCCATTCGTCCATTCTTGAGCAAAGTCATCTCCGCTCAAGGTGGAAAGGAGTGAGTGTTGGACACATACTCAGTATGGAAAATATTCTCCCCTCTTCTCTTCAATGTCAAAGGAGGCTGGCTTTAGCAATGGGTAGAAAAAAAGAGGAAATCAGTTTTTACCACTTACTTTTCCATCCTTCGTGACAGTCTTGAGTGTCTTCCAAATGCAGAAAAGTTCCTTTTCAGCCTTAGACTTGACACGGGAGGGACATCGATAAGGGCTTTGCTCAGGTTCCAGTGATGGTTTAGGGAGTCATGAAGCTGCTAGCGCAGAGAAGACATTTCTGATACCTTCTATGACTGATTACTAGCTGGATTTCATTGTGGCTGGAGAATGCACTCCATAGAGTTTCAACTTTCTTGTATTCGTTGAGATTTGTCTTGTAGCCTAGGATGTGGTCTGTCCAGGCCCGTGTTTGGTGTGTACCCAAAAAGGATGTGTCCGCTCCACTTGTTTCAATCAATATCAGTAGGATCCTGCTGATTGATGGTTTTATGGGGCCAATTCTCCTTTAACCTTGCTCATTTTCTCATCGCTGCTCTGTCAGGGGTTGAGAGAGGGATATAGAGTCTCTGAACAGAATTGTGGATTCGTCAATTTTTCTTTCCATTCTTTCAGTTTTTGCTTCACGTGTTCCACAATTCTGTTTTTGGAAATAACACGTTTAGGATTGCTTTATTTCTTGATGGGCTGACCTTTTCATCATTGTCTAATGTCCATCCCTGGTTTTGGTAATTTTCTTTGTTCTGAAGGTGACTTTATTTGATACTAATATAGCCATTCTTTCTCTTCTTTGCATGTTTAATATTTGCACAATTTATCTTTTCTCATCCTTTTATTTTCAGCTTGTTTGTACAGTAACAGCCGAAATTATTTTTCTTGGAAGCAGCATATAGTTGGGTCATATGATTTAATCTACTCTTCAGTTTCTACCTTTTAATTTAGATCCCTACATTTAATAGAATTAATTATTGAGGTCTTAGGGCATAAGTCTGCCATTTTTATTTTGTTTTTTTCCTTTGTTCTCTCCCATGTTTTCACGTCTTTATTTTCTCCTCTACATTCCTGTGGGTTACTTGAACACTTTTATAATTCTATTTTGATTTTAATATAGTGTTTTTGTATTTATTCATTTATTTTAGTTTTGCTTTAAATTCCAAGTAGTTAGCATACAGTGGACTACGGGTTTCAGGTGTACAAATTAGTGATTTGACGCTTCCAAACGACACCGGCTGCTCATCGCAAGTGCCCTCCTTAACCCCATCATCTGTATCACCCATGTCTCTACCCCACACCTCCCCTCCAGTAACCATTAGTTTGTTGTCTATAGTTAAGAGTCTGTTTTCTGGGGGTGCCTGGGTGGCTCAGTGGGTTAAGTCTCTGCCTTTGGCTCAGGTCATGATCTCAGGGTCCTGGGATTAAGCCCCGAATCAGGCTCTCTGCTCAGCAGGGAGCCTGCTTCTCCCTCTCTCTCTGCCTGCCTCTCTGCCTACTTGTGATCTCTCTCTCTGTCAAATTAATAAATAAAATTTAAAAAAAAGAGTCTGTTTTCTGGTTTTCCTCTCTCTTTTTTCCCCCTATGATCATTTGTTTTGTTTTTTAAATTCCACATATGAGTGAAATCATATGGTATTTAACTTTCTCTGACCTATTTTGATTAGCATAATATTCTCTTGCTCCATCCAGGTCATTATGAATGGCAAGATTTCATTCTTTTTGATGGCTGAGTAATATTCCATTATAGATATGAGCCCTATATATATGCTATTGTTGATAATGCTGCTATAAACATCAGGGTGCAGTAGCCCTTTGAATTAGTATCTTTGTGTTCCTTGGGTAAATACCTAGAAATTACCTAGCATGCTGAGTCAGGCTAGTTCTATTTTTAACTTTTTGAGGAACCTCCACACTGTTTTCCAGAGTGGCTGCACCGGCTTACATTCCCACCTGGTGTGAGAGGGTTGCCCTCTCTTCACATCCTTGCCAACACCTGCTGTTTCCTGTGTTGTTGATTTTAGCCATTCTGACAGGTGTGAGGCAATCGCTCATTGTCGTATTGATTTGTAGTTCCCTGAGAATGATGGAGCATGTTTTCATGGGTCTGTTGGCCATCTCTCTGTCTTCTTTGGAAAAACATCTATTATGTCTTTTGCCTATTTTTTAACAGGATTATTCATTTTGGGGTGTTGAGTTTTATAAGTTTTTTATATTTTGGATGCTACCCTTTTATCAGATATGTCACTTGCCAATATCTTCTCCCATTCTGTCGGTTACCTTTACTGTTACTGATTGTTTCCTTTGTTGTGCAGAAGCTTTTTATTTTGATGAAGTCCCCAATAGTTTATTTTTGCTTTTGTTTCCTTTGCCTCAGGAGACAGATCTAGTAAGACATTGTTACGGTCAATGTCAAAAAGGTTGCTGTCAGTGCTGTCCTCTAGGATTTTGATGGTTTCCTGTCTCACATTTAGGTCTTTCATCCACTTTGAATTTAGTTTTGTGTATAGGGTAGGACAGTGGTCCACTTTCATTGTTCTGCATGTGGCTGTCCAGCTTCCCCGACACCATTTGTCGAAGAGATTGTCTTTTCTCTACTGAATATTCTTCCCTGTTTTGTCAAAGGTAAATTGACCATACAGTTGCGGGTTCATTTCTGGGTTTTCTATTCTGTTCTGTTGATCTATGTGTCTATTTTTGCACTATAATACTTAGAACAACCACTGAAATAGTTTTTCAAAAAGAAACGCTATTTTAAAGTGTCCCTTTCTGAATAACTAATCAGTGGTTTAGAGGATGTTCTAGGTTATATATATAAATATATATATATCTAATATATAATATTAGATATTTCTCTCTCTCTATATATAAACTTACCACCATCTGTTGGTAATATTTTACCAATATTACCTCACTTACAACACTTACCTTACAACACTGAACCTCCCCTGTCTACAATATAATTGTCCTAAATTTATTTCTTCTACATAAATTTAGAACCACATTAGACGATGTTGTGATATATTCTTCCATCATCAAATGTAATTAGAACTCAATTTTGGTACTTTTTCTTCCGGGCATTCCAAGGTTCCTTCTTTTGTTGTTTCCTTTCTGTTTCAAATCCTCTTCAGTCTTTTAGAGAAGGTCTCCTGATGACAAATGCCCTTAATTAGTTTTCCTTCACCTGAGAATGTCATGATACCCCTTTTATTCTTGAAGAACATATTCTCTGGCAACAGAATTCTGGGTTGACAGTCCTTTTCTTTCAACACTTGAAAAACGTTTTGTCCCTTCCTTCTGACATCCATGGTTCCAGATGAGAAGTCTGGAGACGACTCTGTACCTCTCCAGGGTCTGCCACTTCTATAGCCCCTGTCTACAGAATGGTAGGGGCCAGGCACCTAGCCCCCATCCCACTATGTTTTTAGGGTCAGGGCGGATATCTTTCCAGGGTCTTCCAATCTGTCCTCATGTAGGATCACCTGGTGCCTGAATGTCACCCTGCTTCACTGTGGGCCTCAGCTAGCTTTGGTTTTATCCACAGCTGCCCCTTTGGGACTGATGTCCTCCCTAGGTCATTACTGCCACCACTGGGCCATCCTCAGAGAAGGGTGAATTGGGGGCAGCCCGCACTCCCTTACTGCTCTGCCTACTCACATCTATGTGCGACCCGCCATTTCATCTCCTGGAATGGCACAAACACATAATTCTTGTATGTTGATCAGGTTAATGAGAGAGAATCACAATGTGAAGGAATTTCAGCAGGCTCTTGAACAACGTCAGTGTGAACTGCATGGGTCCACTTTGATGCGAATTTTTTTTTTTAAATACGTACTGTACAGCACTATGTGGGGCACCTCCTGGCTCAGTCATTGGAGCATGTGGCTCCTGATATCAGGGTTGTGGGTTTGAGTCCCATGTAGGGTATAGAGATTACCTACACCCTAAAAATTACCTGTGAATAAAAACTTGAAAAAAATAACAAATACTGTGTAGTACTGTAAATGTATTTTACCTCCTTATGATTTTCTTAACATTTCCATCTTTCTAGTTTATTGTAAGACTACAACATATAATACACATAACATACAAAATATGTGTTAATCAACCATGTACGTTATTAGTAAAGTTTAGGGGGAGTCAAAAGTTATTTCAGATATTGGATATAAATAATAAAAATTTTAAAATTGTATCTGGAAAAAAAATTATACTCAGATATTCAGTTGTGGCAGGGGCGGGGGAGGTCAGTGCCCCTGTCAAGTTGTTCAAACCATCAACTGTGTATTTCCTAGGGCTGCTTTAACAAAGTACCACAAACTGGGTGGCTTATACAGAAATTTATTTTCTCACGATGCTGGAGGCCAGAAATCCAAAATGAGAGTGTTGGCAGGGCCACACTCCCTGTGAAGACTGAAGGGAGGTTCCTTCCTTGCCTCTCCCAGGTCCAGTGGCCCCACGGGCTCCTTGGCTGCATGGTCCCATCTCTGCCTCCATCTTTAGGGGACTGTCTTCGCTCTTGTGTGTGTCTGTGGCCACATTTCCCTCCTCTTATTTAGTTCTAAATAAGGTCACATTCATAGGTACTGGGGATTCGGACTTGAACATATCTTTCTGAGGGGAACACGATTCAACCCACGAGAGGGGAGAAAAGCTTAAAAAGTGAAGGTGAGGGGCTCCTGGGTGGCTCAGTTCATTCAGTGCCCAACCCTCGATTTCAGCTCAGGTCTTGATCTCAGGGTCCTGAGCTCAAGCCCCGTGTTGGGCTCCTGGCTGGGAGTGGAACCTACTTAAAATGACAACAACAACAACACATTTCAAAAGTGAACTTGAATATAAATGTTGACGGAGTACAAGGAATCAAATCAAACCCTCTCACAGACAATCACGAGCCCACCCCAGTGGTTGGACATTCCGTACAAATGGAATCATACCTTTATGTGATTTTTTTGTGTGTCTGGCTTCTGTCACTTAGCATAATGCTTTCAAAGTTCATTCATGCAGTGGCCTGAATCTGTACTCCCTTTCTTTTTCTTTTTTTAAAAAAAGATTTTATTTATTTATTTGAGAGACAGAGATCACAAGTAAGCAGAGAGGCAGGCAGAGAGAGAGGAAGGGAAGCAGGCTCTCCGCTGAGCAGAGAGCTCGATGAGGGGCTCAAACCCAGGACACTGGGATCATGACCTGAGCCGAAGGGAGAGGCTTTAACCCACTGAGCCACCCAGGGCCCCATGTATGCCCTTTCTTTTTATGGCTAAATAATATTCTCTTCTCTAGATATGCCCTAATTTGTGTATCCGTCCATCAGCTGATGCACGTTTTGGGTTGCTTCCAGTTTTTTGGTGATTTTGAATCACGATGCTATGAACATTCACGTACATGTTGTTGTGTGAACATGTTTTCAGTGCTCTTGGGTGCATACCTAGGAGTGGGGCTCCTGAGTCACATGGTACCTCTGTGTTTAATGTTTTGAGGACCTGCCGGACTCTGTTTCGTACGGTCGCTCCATGTGACACCCTTACCGACAATGTATCAGGGGCCAATCTCTCCACACTGGTATTTGTTAGTTTTCCTTTTTGCTTTCTTTTTTAAAATTATAACCATCCTGTGAATATGAAGTGGCATCTTATTTTGGTTTTGATTTGCATTTCCCGCTGCCTCATGACGTTGAGCATCTTTTTGTGTGTTTACTGATTATTTGTGTATCTTCTTTGGAGAAATGTCTAATCAACTTTTTTACCCATTTAAAAACCAAGTTAGTTGTCTTTTAGGTCTGCCTTCAAGCTGCGGAGGAGTGGGAATGGCCACACCTGGGGAGACGTCACCTTGCTGGTGGATGGACAGTTTTACACCAATGTTTCTGTTCTTCAGATCACCTGCCTGAGTGGGCGTGGGTGTGCTTGCACTGGGGCAGATGGCTTCTGCAGACTCTGTTAGGAAGGACAGGACTTAGTGTCTGTTCAACAGGAATGTAAGGCAGAATAAACATCCACCATATAAAGGAAATACCCATTTCCTCTAACACAATGTGATGGTTTCGTATATTTATTTATTCAACTCAGATTCAACTCAAGTAAAGGAGGATGGACTGAAGCTCTGCTTTGTTGGCTGCTCCCCCTGGGGCCCTGGGGGAGTCCAGGAGACATGAGGGCAAAGACAGGACCGAAGACAATCCCATGACGGGGAAGGGCAGTCTGAGCTCAGGGAAAACAGAGGAAGGCAGCGCTGGATGTCTGGCTTCAGTGAAAGGAGAGCGCAGGGAGAGCGACGTCCCAGGGGAAGGTTTTGCGAGAGACGGGCCCTGGCAGGATTCTGCTTTGGTAATTTCGGCAAAGGAAGGAGGACAGAAGAGCCTGTGGACCCTGAAGGTACACATCACCAGCGGTGAAGTGCTCATCAGTTCATGGGACCTTGACCCATGTCAAGTGGGGACTGACCTCCTGCAAGGCCTTTGGTCCCAGGCGCCGGAGCAGCTGCCCAGCAGCAGCGCAGCCCCCAGCGGCAGGAGCGCCCGCCTCCACCTGCGCCGCGCCCTCTCCAGCCCGCGCCGCCCCCGCTCCCGCCCCCAGGGGCGCGTCGCCAGCCGCTTGGCCCCCTGCCGCAGCCTGTCGTCGCGGGGCGCGTGGCGCAGGGTCGCCGCCAGGCGGTACACGGCGTTGGCGAAGGGCGCGCCCGGGGGCTCCCGCGCCAGCCGCTCCACGCGCGCCAGCAGCTCGTCCACCCGCGCCCGGCGCTCGGCTGCCACCGCCCTGTTGTTGAGGGCACACACGCGGCCGCCGCACTCGGCCACCAGGGCCCGTGGCGCGCGGTCGTCGGTGTCGTGCACATAGTCGTGCAGCGACGCCCCCTCCAGGTCCTCGCGGCGGGTGAAGACGACGACCGCCGGCGCCAGGACAGCTGGCGGACGACGCGCACGGCAGGCTCGACCCGGGCGGGGAAGCGGCCCGGCTGGGTGACCACAGCAGCAGCGCATGCGGCCCGACGCCGACAGCAGGTGGCAGCGGCCGCGCTCGGCTCAGTCGGGGTCGGCACGGCCGCCTTCGACGCCGAACAGGTTCGAGGTGTCGGTGACCTCCGGGCGCCAGCGGCCCCAGCGGCGGCTCCCCAGGGCCCAGGCCCTAGTCACCGTGGTGGCCGCGAGCCTGGACGGGAAGCGCGTGTGGCCCAGGATGCTGTTGCCGGTGGCGCTCTTGCCCGCGTCGGTCTTGCCGGCCAGGATGAGCCCGAGGCGGGGCTTGTGCGCGGGCGGCGCGTCGTCCCAGTCCTGGGGACCCGTGAGGACGGAGTAGGCCTGGGCTGCCCCCCTCCGAGCCCTCGGAGCAAGGGGAGCCCGCCTCCCGCTCCCCGGGGCCTCAGGGGTGTCTGCGGCGCACAGGAGAGCGCCAGGCCTTGGGCTTGGGCTTCTGCTTCTCCAACGGAGCCTTTCCTCAGGGCTCCGGTCTGGGCTTGTTCCACTCTGCGTCTGTCTCTCCCCGTCTCTCTTGTCTTCGGCTGCAGCGCATGCACCGGTACCCGCTCCAGCAGCTTTGCGCCTCTCTCTGGACGGCCCCCGTCGACCATGGCAGGCCCTGGCTTCTGCTGACACAATCTCTGGCATCCACGCTGTGCGCCTGCCCTGGCCTCTGGGATGCTTCTCCGGGATGCCGCCCCAGCGAGGAGAGGAGGGAGGGCACGCGAGGCCTGCGAGTGAAGGGCTGTCTGGAGGCCCGGCCACCCTGAGCTGGAATCACAGACCCAGCTTTGCCCGCTGAGTGACTCTCAGGGAAGCTGCTTCATCAGAGTGTTAAACCTCCTCTGCAGGGAGGGGAGAGGTGACAGGGAAAAGGTGACAGCTGATTCTCCGGGCTGCTCAGAGATAGCCCTTCCTCCTGCCTTTGGCCTTCCCCTCCTCCCTCTCTTACATCTGCTGCCAGGAAGATACCTGCTAAGCCCCAATCCTTGTTCTCTAGCACATTCTACTTGGTAAATCGTGTTCCCTCTAGTTCATGATCTCATTCCTTCTACCTCCTAGTCTGTGGGGGTCAGAGTAGATTTCTTATCCTCAGTTGACCCTTGGGGTGTGGAGGCACAGACTGGTCAAAGCACTGACTATCTCTCGGTAGGGCAGGCTCAGAGGCAAATCAGGGCTCTTGCTGTCTCCCCCCAGCATGGAGACACCTCTGGGATTCGTGTCTGTTCAGTCTTGAGTTAGTCCAAGTACACACCAAGAGCACATTCTGACCATAGGCATTTTCTTCATCTCTTGCCATCTTCCATCCTCCCATGCTTGCCTGAAAGAGTCCCAAACACAATTCCTTCCTTCCTTCCTTCTTTCATTTATCGAGCAGGTGTAACTACCTATGGTGGGTCAGGCAAGGTCCAAAGAGCTGGTGACACAACAGTGAAAAGGTCATGGCCCTGCCTTACCCTGAACATCAGCATGTAGGGGAGAATCCTGTTCTTAAAGAGACTGTCTTTTCTCCATTGGATATTTTTTCCTGCTTTGTCGAAGATTAATTGATCATACAGTTGTGAGTTCATTTCTGGGCTCGCTATTCTGTTCCACCGATCTACGTGTCTGTTTTTGTGCCAGTGTCATACTGTCTTGATGATTACAACTTTGTAAAAGAGCTTGAAGTGGTGATGCCACAAGCTTTGGTTTTCTTTTTCAAAATTCTTTTTTGCTATTTGGGGTCTTTTCTGGTTCCAAAAAAATTTTAGGATTATTCGTTCCAGTTCTCTGGAAAAGTTGGTGGTATTTTGACAGGAATTACATTAAATGTATAGTCTGTTTTTTACTTTATTTTCCAGCTATATTTCCAGCAATATGTCCAATTATATTGAGGTATAACTTTGAAAAATAAAAATCACTTATTGACAGATTTTAAAAATTGGCAAATAAAAAATGTATCTATTCAAGCTACACAACTTGATGATTTGATATAGGCATACACTGAGAAATAGTCACCACAATCAAGCTAATTAACATATCCACCTCCTCGCACAGTTACCATTTTTCCTTCTTTCTCTCTTTGGGAGAACACTTGCCCCTTGGTGGGCATTAACATTGTTTCCAGTTTTTGTGCTATTCTGAGTACCACCACTATAAATATCACAGACATTTCCTTGCATGTAAAGGAAGCACATATGTCTGCTGGGTGTGTCCCTCTGGGGAGGATAGCTCAGTACTGACTATGTGTAATATTTGGGTTTCCTGGGTATTATAGACTTTCCCAAAGGGGTTCTACCAATTTACATTTTCACCAAACGTCATGTGAGAGTTCTATTTGCTCCAGAGCCCCAGAAGTTTCCTTTATACAGAATGTTTGCACAATTTTCAAGTCTATTTTTAGGCATTTTATTTTTTGTTGTTGCTGGGAGGGATTATTATCCTTTAAATCACAAGTTATGTCTAATTAGTTATTGTTTGCATGTTAGTCGGTTCTTATGGTTTTTATTTCAATAGCATTCATTAATTTATCAGGTTCTCTGATCACTTATAGGAGCTTATTGGTTTTTTCCTTCTTTTAAGATTTATTTATTTATTTTAAAGAAAATGTGTGTGTGTGTGAGTGTGTGTGTGTGTGTGTGTGTGTGTAGGGGAAGTGGCAGAGGGAGAGGGAGAAAGAAAATCTCAAGCCGACTCCAGCAGGAGCACGGAGCCCGATGTGGGGCTCAGTCCCAGGACCCTGAGATCATGACTTGACCTGAAATCAAGAGTTGGATGCTTATCTGACCAAGCCACCAGGTGCCCCTTGGTTTAGTCTTTTGATTTTTCCAGATATAAAATCATAGCATTTACAAATAACGATGATTTTATATCCACCTTATGTTTTTATACATGCAATTTATTTGTCTTTTATGGTTTTAGTGGATATTTCCCTTAAACATTGAAAATGGTGTTAATAATGAACCTTTTAAACCTCCAAATCTCCATTAAACCTCCAAAATGCATAGCCAAATCTTTTTATTAATAGAGCAACTTCCCAGAGAAGCATCTTAGTTCTAGCTCGTCACAGCAGCTTCTGAGAACGAAGATGGGATGAGGCATTCAAGTAAATAAATAAAGGAAGTCCACCAAGACCAGAGCAGAGGGGAGAAGAGAGAGGCTGGAATCAAATGGGGATACACAGGTGGGAATTGACCAGATCATCCATTTCATCCAAAGTGGGGATGGGGGGAGGGAAAGCTCAGTAAATTGTGATGATCACAGCCTGTCACAGACCCACTAAGAGAGGGTGATTTAATTTCAAGATCGTGCTTCCCCCACCCATTCCTGCTACCACACTGACAGGGCTTTGGTGTAAAAACAGTGACTTAAAGCCAAAAGACCAGCAAGGCACAAACTCTATTTAAGAAGGGCTTCTTAGGGAAACCCACAGACAACAACGAAATGAGACAGGAGTCCTGGAGGAAACCGCCTGCACTTACGGCTGCAGCAAACATGAGCACAGCCCGACTCCCAGACAGATGAACACACACGCTCCTACTGCAGCCCTCCTTACCTCACTTCCGGATTCCCGTAGGTCGAGTTCAGCTTGGTACGTCGGCGCAAGGCATGCTGAGAAGCACGGACAGTCTGGACACACAGAGCAAACCAGACTCAGATAGGACTCAGATTTTGGGATTGTTAGACGTGTGTGTGTGTGTGTGTGTGTGTGTGTGTGTGTGTGTACACATACATAAAGAGTTTTATTATAAAGAATTGGCTACGTGATTTACTCTTTTTTTTTTAAGATTTTATTTATTTATTTGACAGACAGAGAGATCACAAGTAGGCAGAGAGGCAGGCAGAGAGAGAGGGGGGAGCAGGCTCTCCACTGAGCAGAGAGCCCGATACGGAACTTGATCCCAGGACCCTGAGATCATGACCTGAGCCAAAGGCAGAGGCTCAACCCACTGACCCACCCAGGCACCCCTACATGATTTATCCTAAGGGACTGGCTCAACTGTTGTACAGCTGACAAGTCCCAAGGCCCAAGGTGCCAGGGGCTGGAGGCCCAGGGGAGCTGCTGGGGCAACTCCAGTCTTAGGATGGGGTGGCTCAGGACCCAGGAAGGACCAGTGCTTCTGTTCCGGTCCTTGTGCTGAGAGAAAATACTTAAAGGACGCTGGAATTAAGGAGGGAGGAGGAGACAACAGGTATCTGCCACGATGGTGAAAGACCTGGGATATCTGTAGGAGACGGGAACTTGCTCAAAATGGAGATCTGTACAAAATCCCACCCCTGGCACAAAATTACCTGCAGGATCTGCTGCTTCTTTCTAAGCCTCTGAGATCTCGTTGTCCTCCTTCAGGATCAAAATAATAACAACACTGGTTTCTTGTTTTTCCTGTTCATGCTACCACAGCTGCAGAGAAAAAGCAAACGGCAGGTCTTCTGACTGAGGAGAGCCCGGCTGGCATGTCCCGTTCACCTCCTGCTCTTCCCCCACAGCCACTGCCGCTCGTTCAAGGGCAGTTCTGGAGCTGAGCTTTCTCGCCCCATTTTGCTGAAAAACAGAAGCCATGTCCCTCCTCTGTTTATATGCTGTGGACACTCTCCTCTACCTCCTCCGTTCAAGATCCCCAAAAGTCCAGGATGGCTCAGCCCCAAAGGGAAAAACAAAGAATTCACAAGAGCACGTGACCCCAGGAGACAGAAAACACTGCCGTTCCTCTTGCCCAACAGCTGACAGAGTGATGAGGGTAAGGGCCTATGTAGCCAGAGTGACTCCATCTCGGTTAAACAGCCATTTTGTTGTCTGAGCAGTAAACGTAAATTGACCCTGCCCCCCTCCGCCCAGAGAAACTTACTTAGAAACAAGTCCGGGAAGCCAGTAAAATGCAGTCGGCGAGTTCCTGATAATGGAGCCCAGAATACAAGGACAAGTCAGGCCAGATGGAGACATCCGATCAGTACAAAGTACTGTTTGTAACAGTGAGAAGGTCTTGCCCAAACCAAAAGGACTCCATCTTGGGAAGGACAACCACCTTATTAATCACACTGAATATGTTAGCTGACTAAGACTTCCTGGGAAGTACTGTTTGTAATGGTTCCTGATATGGGGTAATCTTGAATAACAAGTCACCAGACCGGATGGAACTAGCCAATCAGCAAGAGACACACAAACCTGGTGGGTTGAGATACCAAGATACGGGTTGCAGTTTTACCCAATAAAAGGTAGCCTGAAGGACGGGGAGGGGTCGCTCTCTTCGGAGATGGCCCTGGCCGGTCAGTCTGACTTCTAATGCTTGGCATAAAATAAAGCTTTGAATATAACTTTCACCTCGTCTCAGTCTCGTTCCTTTGATAATGGACCCCAACAGTGAGTCCAAGTGTGGGGGGGAGTGTGTCTGTGTGCGTGTGTGTTGTGTCTGTGCTTGTGTCAAGTATGTATGTTTCCATGTGTGTTGTGTTTGTGTGAGTATGTGTTGTGTTTGGGAGTTGTTGGATGGAGTATGTGAGATGTGTTTGTGTGTATTTATGTGTGTGTGTGGCTGTGCTATGTGTTTCTGTGTGTGTTATGTTTGTGTCTATGTGAGTTTACGTGTATGCATTTGTATGTATGTTTATATGTGTTCACATATTTGTGAATGTGTGTGTGGTATGCTTTGAGAGTAGGTGTGTAGGTGGTATCTGTATATGTTTGTGAGTATGTGTTTGTATGTTTGTGAGTGTGGGTGTGTGTTGTGTTTCTGTGTCTATGTGAGTGTGTGGGTGTGTGCTGTGTTTTGCATGTATGTTTCTGAATGCTTGCTGTGTTTGTGAGTGTCGGTGTGTATTGTGTTTGTGAGTATTGGTGTGTGTTGTGTTTGTGTGTGTGTTGCATTTGTGAGTGTGGGGGTGTGTGTATATTTGTGAGGGTGTGTTTGCATGATTGTGAGTGTGGGTGTGTGTGGTGTTTGTGAGTGTGGGTGTGTGTTGCATTTGTGTGTATATGTTTGTGAGTGAGTGTTTGTATGTTTGTGAGTGTGAGCGTGTTTTGTGTTCCTGGTTGGAGGGACATGGCCATACTTGGCAAGGAGGACTAGGAGTTGCTCTAGAAATTGTCATAGAGTGTGTTGGAATCTCCCAGGGGAAGAGACCACAGGAACACTTAGTTTAGGCCCAGCATTCACACTCCTGGGGACACTAAAGCCCAGGCAGTGTGGCTGTCTAAACTGATGGTGGCTGGACATGAGCACTGAGGTCCCCTGGCTCCCAGCAGGTCTCTGGCCCACACCCTGAAGGCCCCCTCCCTGTCATCTTCACCGCAGAAACCAGCCACCCACCCGTTGCCTTCCGCAATCCTCACTGCCAAACCTTCCCCAAGGTCAGGCCTGAACTGCTCTTTGTAGTCCAAGACCCTTGTGACTCACCACGCCGAGCCATGCCACCTCCTTGCCACAACTTCCTGCCCATGCCCTCCAGATCTTTCCATTGCTCTCAGGACCCAGGGTCAGAGCGGCCTCTGCTCTCTGATCCTTTCCGTCCTCGCAGAACTGCTCAGGTCCTTGTCTGTCCAAATGCCACCTGCTCCTGAGAGGCCAGGGCCACTCACCATTTCCAGGAAATCTCTTAGAATGACAGGTGAGACCACAGTTCTGGGGGCGGGGGAGAGGGGAGCGAAGGAAGTGGGGTTCCCTCAGACCTCCCTCTCCTCATTCAGCCTGCTCCCCCTCAAACCAATGCTTCTGGCAGGAGAAAAGCAAAAGTCAGGTGTTAAAACTGTTGAAAAACTAATATGACAGATTATGATTTTCTCTAGGCAGAGGAAGAAGAAGACGGACATGTTTTTGAGGACAGTCCCGAAGGAGCACTGTGTCAGGATCCTAGACGAGACATTTTAGGAGGTAAACTACTTTCTAGCAGAAATTAATGTGAGAGGGATGTGGATGGGACATTCAGAGGGTAGGTGGTCCACTGGGACCCACAGCGGGGCTCATCCCGGTCAGAGATGTGAGCCCCTGGGCCGCCATCGAAGGCCTTTCTTGACCACAGCCAAAGAAAAGCTCCCTGACAGGCAGAGCAGGTGAAAGGAAAGGGAGACATGGTGCCACTTGCCCCCTTTACCAAATCTCTGTGCCAGACCCAAGGAAAAGGATCTATGCGTTCTGGGCTTTTGTCCTTGGGAAGGATGTGCTGACGGTCAGTGTGACCAAAGGCTCACCCGGGCCTGAGGCTCTGAAGCCAACAGACCCTGTGCAGGTGCTTGGCTGGATCCCCTGTGAGAGCTCATGGGGTCCTATGGGTTGCAGAGCACCACGGGAACAAGCAGGATGTACTCGGCCGACCGCTGCCTCAGAACTGGGCTTGCTTTCCCACAGGGCTCTGTCGCCTAAGAGCTATTGCATCAAGGTCAGGCGCTGGACTTCCAAGAGCTCAACGTTGTCATCTAACCTGGGGAGATAGAATCTGGGAATGCTGGAAATCCATCTGTTTTCCTGGCCAGCAGAAATTACTTGTGATTCATTGTGTATTTTAACACAAATGCTTTTTTTTTTTTTTTTTTTTTTTTTTTACTCCATGAACCACCAGGACTAAGCTACCAGGAGAGTGCCGTTTTACTAAACCACATAAGAAAATGGCCAATATAAGTGCTGACATTTGATTTTCCTTTTCTTCTTTTTTGTTTTTTTCCTAAGATTTTATTTATTTATTTGACAGAGAGAGACACAGCGAGAGACGGAACAAGCAGGGGTAGGGGAAAAGGGAGAAGCAGGCTTCCTGCCTAGCAGGGAGCCCGATGCAGGGTTCAATCCCAGGACCCTGGGATCATGCCCTGAGCCAAAGGCAGATGCTTAATGACTGAGCCATCCGGCACCCCGATGTACGTTTTCTTGCAGCGGTCAAGGTTAACTGTTACTTGAAAAGTCCTCCCCAGAGCCCAAGTGATACATTAAAGTTCTCGGCCTGCTCCAGCTCCAGGCCGGCCCGGATGGGAGCTGCTGTCACCGTCCCGCTTTGCGTTGGCCAAGAGGGCAGGGAGGATCACCACCCTCCGTGCTTCCTTGACACACACTCCCAGCCACTCACCCAGACTCCTGTCGAGCCAGCCAGCGGAAGCTGGAGGGAGGCAAAGCCATTCGCTCAGCATTGGCAGCATGGCAGGCAGCAGGGAAGCCTGTGGCCGCTCAGGAGAGCGAGAGGAAGACGATGCCGATGCCTTCAGGAGGCTGGACGCTCTGTCGCCGAGACACACCAGTCTCTTCGGTGAGGAGTGGACTCGGAAACCCGCTGCTGTTTGGCATTTCTGTGCTCTGGGTCTGGGATCTGGAAGGCCAGAAGGGAACTACCTTTTCCATCCCTCAGCCCCACTGACACTGCATTTCTCAATACTCAGTTGACATCTCCCAGTCATTTCTCTCAGCTCTTGCTTCTCATATTCTGCTGGATGAGAACGTCCAACCCAATCTTTAAGGTGTTGCCTAAGAACGTGGACCCAGCATGGCCCTGCGCTTGGAGCCTGGGGTCTGGCTGAGGTGGTCCCACATTCGCAGCATTCCCAGTGGGAAAGGCTGAAGGAGGAGATGCAGTCGTTTGCCTCAGGGGGAAGTCGCAGACGCAGAGGCCACGTTCTTCTTTTCTTCCTTCTCTTACTGAGGAGGATCTTCCATCAGGGATGTTCAGCAAAGCTCAGGCTTCCATATTCGTGCTGGGCTCATTCCCAGCTGGGTGAGAAGAGAGGCCCTGAGAAGGAGTTTCCAAATGGCGCTACCCAGCAACCTCCCTTCTGGGTAGATACCACCGAACCAGGAGCAGGGACTCGGAGACGTGTGCTCTAAGGCTCACCGCAGCACCGTTCACCGTGAAAGGTGGAAACAACCCAGCTGCTCACAGATGTACATGAAGAAACGAACCGTGCTCTGTACCTGCAACGGAGTACTCCTCAGCCTTCGAAAGGAAGGGAATTCTGACGCGGGCTGCAACACGGATGAACCCGGAAACATTCTGCTGAGTGAAGTAAGCCAGGCACAGAAAAGCAAATACGATTACAGTTTGGGATGATGAAAACGCGCTTGAGATGCACAGCACAGGTGACTGCACAACACGGTGAACGGCCTGAGCGCCACTGAGTGGCCCGCTTCAAAATGAGTTCGATGGCAAATTGTATATTGTATTTGATAATAATAATAATAATAATAATAAGCTTTTAAAAGGCAAGACAGAACGTGAGCCCCGCAGTCTCCGGGGCACACTCCAAGTCTTCCCATCTCCCACCCACACCCCTCTTGGCTCTAACCCAGGCTCCCTCTGCTTTGCCTCATTGACTTGGTGCTCCTAGGCCGGGGCGGGTGAGGGGGGGGCGTCCGCGGAGTCCGCGGTCTCTGAGGCTGCTCCAGGTGGGGAAAACGGGCAGCGGGAAAAGCGTCACCGGAAACAGCGTCCTGGGCAGGAGAGAGTTCCAGTCTAAGCTCAGCAGGGCCTGGGGATCCTTATCCTCCAGCGCAGCGTCCGCGGCTGGGCAGGGAGGGAGCTCGAGGGAGTCGACACACCCGACGTCCTGTTCCCACTGGCCGGGCCGGAGGCGGCGGTGCGGGCCATCTGCGAGGTGGTGGCCTTCTGGGCACCCGGACCGCACCCGGTGCTGCTGGTGACGCAGCTGGGCTGCTTCGCCAAGGAGGACCGGCGGGTCGTGCGGCGCCTGCAGCAGGAGGCCTTCGGGGTGGGCGTCCTGGCGCAATCGGTGCTGGTGTTCACGCGTGTGGTGGCCCTGGAGTGCGGCTCGCTGGAGGAGAACGTGCGGACAACCAGCACCTGCCCCAGCTGGACGCGGTGCGCGCGAGGCGCAGCTGCAAGAGCTGCTGCAGGTGGTCGATGGCGTTCTGTGGGAAAACGAGGGCCACCCCTACAGCCCCCCGGCCTACCGGTACTCCCAGCAGCGCAGCCTGCTTGGGGCTGCGCGGGACACGCAGATTCACCCAGGGCAGGGTTCCGAGGGGGCGCACCCCCCCGCCCAGGAGTCCCTGCTGGAGGGACTGTGCCAATTGCAGAAGGAATTCGAGAAGGTTCACAGACATCTGCTCAGCAGGGAGCCCATTTGAGGTAACTCAGGACCGCGGGCTCCTGGAGCCTGCTGCCAGCGTGTCCCTTGCTCTCTCCATCCCCAGGGGCATCACTGCCCATGCCAGGCTCCTGGGGGGTGTCTGATGTTCGGAGAGTCGGATGCGCTCCCCAATTCCCCGTTCACACCCTGAGGCCCTCAGTATCCCTTCCAGTGCGCCTGCAAAGGAAGAAGTTGAAGGACTTAAACGCTGCAGGGAGTAGCCTGCCTGGCTGAGGGGGAAACCTCTGCAACACGAGGGTGTCTTTTTGGAGGGCTCCTCCTACGGACAGGGTCCCTGAAAAGCCACCTGGGATTGGTGAAGAGGACAGGATGGGGGTCTGGCTCTGGCCGTCTGAGTGCGTAAGGACATGGATGTGCCTCAGGTGCCCCTCAGCTTCTTTGAGGTTCTAGGTGCTTCTGGGGACTCTGACCAACTGATGGAAACAGAAGAGGAGCAGATGGGGGCAAAATGCCTTCCAATATACTACTTGTTTCCTTTCTCTGAGCCGTGTGACAGTGGGTCTCTAGCTACCTTCTTCTGGGAGCGGTGAGAAATGGAGGTGGGGGAGATAGTCCTGGAGGACAATCAGAAAACAGAGGACACAGTCTCAGGTTTGTCTGGACGCTTGTCCTCTGGTTGGAGATTCTCTAAATCAGATGCCCATGGACAACAGTCTCCCAGTGTGGAGACCATGACATTCATCTTTCCCAGACTCAATGGACTCTTTTTTTTTTTAAAGATTTTATTTAGTTATTTGACAGACAGAGATCACAAGTAGGCAGAGAGGCAGGCAGAGAGAGAGAGGAAGGGAAGCAGGCTCTCTGCTGAGCAGAGAGCCCGACGCGGGGCTCGATTCCAGGACCCTGAGACCATGACCTGAGCCGAAGGCAGAGGCTTAACCCACTGAGCCACCCAGGTGCCCCTCAATGGACTCTTAAAAAAGCTTGAGCATTTCTTTTGCTAGGAGATTCAGAAAGTGTCTCAAGGCATGACAGAGACTTATTTTGAGTGTGTATTTAACATAGTCCTTGTGGGGGTCCTGGGTGGCTCAGTTGGTTAAGCAGCTGCCTTCAGCTCAGATCATGATCCCAGAGTCCTGGGATCAAGTCCCTGGGTCAGGCTCCGTGCTCAGCAGGGAGTCCACTTCTCCCTCTCCCTCAGTCCCTCCCCACCACTTGTGTTCTCTCTCTCTCAAATAAATAAATAAATAAATAAAATCTCTAGTCAGAAAAATAAAAGTGGTGTGTCATGTGATGTACTAAATTGCACAGTGTTTCGTGTAGCTGTGGTAAACACATGACCAAGATATAGAAGCAGAAGTCCTGCAGGGAATCCTGCTTTGTTTTGCTTTTGTAATACAAGTAATGTCCTGTCTTCCTCTTTGTTTCTTTCTTCTTTCCATCTGTAAGTCATACATGAGGCTGAAGGTGAAGCAGTCGTCTTGCTACAGAAGTTACTTGCAGAGGATAGTGGAGAAGGTAAGGAGATAAAAATCAAGTTTTCAGGTTCTTTGGAGAGTTACATCACCACCGTTGTATCAAATTTTGAACCCTTTGTTTGCTAAGCCACTTTGGTGAAGTTTCTCTGACACACAGCCAAACACACTCCAGCTGATATTCTAGGACTGAATGAAAGTCACTTCCAGACCAGCCATAGAGAATTTTGACCAGCGGGAGCTGAGGTGTGGTGAAGACTGCCAAGGGACACCCCAAAGGGCACTGCCTCAACTGAGAGGTTAACTCTGGGTTGCGCCAGCTGGTGGACTCCTTGTTGGTACCAACAGGATGTCAATGACCTGAGGAATGGGGGTCATCATCCAACAAGTAGAGGAGACAGGCTGAGGACTGGGATCCCATCTTTCTCAACAAACTCCAATGTCACATAGGCATACAACCGCACTGAAGGAGAGGAACATGGTGGCTTGGGGGGATAGCTATTGAAGTCACCTACATAGAGAGACTGAACACTGTCTAAAGGGTCTCTTTAACAGATCAGATTTGACTGCTTTAAACAAGATTAAGCATTTAGTTATAGTTTTTCCCTAGAAGTAATGAATAGGTGCTAGGAAAGACTAGAAGAATTAAAATTAAAATTTTTATATTGGCTCTTTACATTAAATGTAGTCTAGGTTTAATTTCTCTATGTAGGCTGTTTCCAGTGCAATCCACACTACTCCACAAGAACCAACTGACCTAAAGTCTTAGAGGACTTATTTCCAACATCTTACTCCAAACCTCTTTCCTATGAAAGCAACTATTAACTCAAGGGGAATTAAAAATAGAAGTAAAATTTCCCTATCTCATGTCCCTTCTCACAAATCTATATCAGAGATATAATGCTTAAGAAAATGTGCACACCGGGGCTCTTGAGTGCTACAGTTGGTTAAGCAATCAACTCTTAATTTTGACTCAGGTCATGATCTCAAGGTCGGGAGATCGAGCCCTGCGTCAGGCTCCATGCTCAGTGGGGAGTCTACTTCTCCTTCTCCCTGTGCCTTCCACCCCACATGAGCTCTCTCTCTTAAACAAACAAACAAACAAATAAATCTCTCTTTTTTTTAAAGAGGGAAAGAAAATACACTGCACCTGAGACTTTCTTCAATAAAAATAATGGAAATGAATCAATTCAGTTCCAATCAATTCAGTTCCCCCCTCAAGAGAAAACTGGAAAAGTACAATGAAGTAAAAAACCAAAGGAAAGCACAATATGGAAATCATAAGAATAGAAACTAGAGTTGATGTAGTAGAGAATACAAAACACTAGACTTGGGGCACCTGGGTGGCTCAGTGGATTGGGCCACTGCCTTCGGCTCAGGTCGTGGTCTCAGGGTCCTGGGATTGAGCCCTGCATCAGGCTCTCTGCTCAGTGGGGACCCTTCTTCCCCCTCTCTCTCTGCCTCCTTGTGATCTCTCTCTCTGTCAAATAAATAAATAAAATCTTAAAAAAAACACTAGACTTAGTTAACACATTAAAATTCTTGTTTGTTGGAAAAAATTAAACTAATTTTTCAAGGGAAAAAAAGGGAAAGGGGCACAAATAAAATTTTCAAAATGATAAGAGGGCAATGACCCCTGAATTAGAGGAAATTTTTACATTTGAAGACCTCTTTGCAAGTAAAGATTAAATGGATAATTCCCTAGAGAAGTACCATTACCAAATCTGTCTCCACCAGAGAGATAAACTAGAAATAGACCAGTTTACCTGGAAAAGAGAGATAAAGCCATTCAGGAACCATGGTGAAAAGTAAGCACAAGGGCCAGATGGTTTTGCATGGAAATCCTTCCAACCCTTCAAAGTCCAGATAGTCCCAGTGCTCTGTAAAATGTTCCAGAATATTGGAAATGAAGGAAAGTTTCCCTAATTGCTTTTTTAAAAGAAGTACGGCATCAATATCTAAGCTTAAGAAACACTGTACAAAAGGATTAAACTATAAACCAATATCTCTCATGAGTATCAACACAAAAATATGAAAGAAAATATTAACAGATATTAATATTAACAGATATTAATTAAGAAAATATTAAGAAATATTAAATTAAATATTAAATAATTATATATTAATTTAATATATTAATATATATTAATAAATGTATATTAATATATATTAATTATATTAAATAATTAAATATTAAGAAAATATTAACAGATATTAATATTAAGAATATATTAACAGATATTAACTGTAGCACCACATTGTCAAATGTGATGCATCATGACCAAACAGGATTTAAAACAGAAATGAAAAATCAACTTGTTATTAGAAAATCTATTATTACCATTCACCTTATTAATAGATAGAACAAAAAAGAATCAAAATGTTATTCCCATAGATGATTTTTGGAAGCTTTTGACAAAATTTATTAGCTATTCATGATAAATAATAGGATAGCTATTCACTCAAGAAAAAAGTGGCTGGAGAATACTTGCTGAAAATGACAAGCACACACACACAAATCATAGACTACTATGGTCGAGTATCTCACTTACTTCACTGGGAATCATTGAAGACATATTGGGAGCCAAGCAAGTGTGTCCAACCACTACCATTCAACATCATGGTGGAGGTTTTAGCCAATGCAATGAGATGAGAAACATCAATTAGGGATGTAAAACTAAGAACAGAAGCAGTAACAAAGTGTGGTGGATCCATCAGATGGAATCCTAGTCAGCAATAAAAGTGGACAAGCTACAGACACACACCACTTAGATGCTTCTCAGAATCTTTATGCTGAGAGAAGCCAGTCTCAAAAGAGACTTTGTTTTACTTATCTCTAGATTCTCTGTGTTTTCTTATGGTATAAAATCTACCCTGAAGTCAAACAATTTATGAAATGTTTATGAATGGATGAATAGATACAAACTCCTAAACCTCAAGAGATGGGAATATGCCACATGTCTCATTTTTCTACTGTATGAACCACAATGAGTAATATATATCAAGGACACTCTACCTGCCTTCTACTCTGAGAGACAAATGGGCAACACTGCTCTCAGGGTACTTCCTTTGGGCCTCCCATCTCATGAACCTGGACTTCCTTTTTTCTAGGAGGTAGATGTGGCTCTTTCATTAAATATTTTGTAAGGGCCTATTTAGCCAGAGCAGCTCCATCTCAGTTGAACAGCCATTTTGTTGTGTATGCAGTAAAACTCAAACTGACCCTGCCCCCCTGCCAGTCCATGAAACTAGTAAAATATAGTCGACTAGTCCCAGGTAACAGAGCCCAAATACAAGGGCGGGTCAGGCCAGGTGGAGACATCCAATCAGTGGAGTGTACATACTGTCTCCCTAGCTACCAAGGAGTGTGGGCCCGCCTTTTGGGCACCTTTTGGGTGACAATTCTGACCAAGGTGATAGGCTAGTTCAAATATCTACTATAGGGTAAATTGTAATTCAATTGGCCACCCGTGTGTGACCTAGCATGACTATGCAACTTTCTCTGTGTGTTACAATCTCATTGGCCACCTGTGTGTGACCAGGCTCAACCACATGGCCTTTGCCCTTTAAAAGTTAGTCTGTAAGGCTGGGAGGGGTCGCCCTCTCTGTAAGAGGTGGCCCCTACCAGTTGGCTTGATTCTCCATGCTTGGCACGAAATAAAGCTTTGCTTGACCTTTGCTTTGTATCAGTCTCACTCCTTTGACCACAGGCCTAACATTGGGGGCTCGTCCGGGATCAAACGATGAGAACTGAGCCAGCATCAGAATTTCTGGGAAAAGCCTCTGGAGGTAAGGTCTCGAGACCCCATCATTTGTGATCCTGTCTGTCTGGTTGTGGAGCTCCAGGGTATAGCCCACTGGGGAGAAACTGGACACAGTATTGCTCCCCAGGGCTGGAGTGGATGCAGGAACACCCCATCCCTCCTCTGGTAGATCGCCAGGGGGTTTGAGTCCCCCTAGGCAGTCACTGGGGGTTTGAGTCCCCCTAGGTGGCCCGGGGGTTCAAGTCCCCATAGGCGGTCAGGGAACCGAGAAAAATCCCCACCGGCAGCAGGTTCTAGGTTAAGGGCCGCTGGGTCTGTGGTGGTCTTTGTCATGTCTTTTTGTTGTCTGTTGCATTGTTTGCTGTGTTTGAAGGAATGGGGCAAGCAGAGAGTAAGGGGACTCTGACTTTTATCTCTTCGTTCCTCCTAATAGATGTGGGGCTTCTCCCTCACTCATTTCTTGTGTTAATGGCTACAACTGGAGCCAACTGTAGTTAGTCTAACTCGAGACAGAGACTTTAAGGAATATTCCCAAGCAGCTGCCAAAACTCCCTTTGTTTCAGGGAAATACCTTGCCTTCTCTGGCCCAACGTGGACTGCCTCGCCCCTCCTCCTTGCTGGCGGGAAAGCATGGCTTCTGCTCCTCTGTTGGAGCTGATGAGCTCTAAAACTGAGAACACTTTCTCTGCCTTCTGGTGACACTTTGTTCTTCTGTCTCCCCATTCTGTTTCTGCACCACCTTGGGTGCAGTCTGCATAACTGGCCTCTAGACCATCCTCAGTGCTTCCTGCACCACGGCTCCTTCTCTCTTCACTGTCAGGAAACAAGAAGAGCACCTCTGGACCTAACACCCCCCACTCCGGATCTTCCCAACCATGTCTCAGGTAAACATTCGAAGTGGAGTGGGCCCAGGTGGAAAGTAAATCAGTATTTGAACTAAGTTAAGTTTGTTGGGTTAATTAGGATGAACATGTCTTTTGAGTTAACAGCAGTAAATGTGAAACTTCAAAGTTTACTGAGGGTCAAATAAGCTCGTGTTATTTGTTAACATCTGTTAACAAAGAGATGACTAAACTGATGGCTAACTGTCTGTCTCAAAGTTTTAATGGGTAATTGTTAAAGTAACTTTCAAAGTCTTTGGTAACCTGAAACTTTAAACCAAATGGGATAAAATGCTAGAGCATTGGTTGCTGGAACTAGCTTTGTGCTTTTGAAATCTGTTGGTAAACATATTTTGTGCTTAACTGATTCATAAATTTGCCTTCTAAGAATTCTGTTGTAACAGTTCACAATTGGTTAATATTTAGTCTTCATTAGAGATTGAGATGTTTCTAAGAAAATGTAAATGGTTTTCTCTTTGCCTGCCCAGAATTGTAAATGAGATCTCTTTGACTCATAAGGCTTTTTCCTGATATGCTAAGTTATGCAGGAAGTACTACTAAATGAATGATAAACCTTGGGTTACATTTGGGTAAATGCTATAACTACTCTAGAGGTTCTATACATTTCCTAAAGTTTTAATGTTTTGATAGGGTCATCACTTGATATTTAACCATATCTATTCTGAGTTTTTGCCATTTGTAATTGTTTTAATTCTCTTGTAAAATGAATTCTGCCTTAAAGGAAATTCATACGGGAGACTTTCAGGACAAATACAGGTCTTTGATATGTTAAAATCCTGGAACTGAAATGGGTAAGAATTTCCAGAAGTAAGAGCTGCATTCGGACTAAACCAGAAATAGTAACATGGAACTAGATGAACTGAAAGATTGTAATGTTTTGTATCTTAATGTTTTGTCTTATTTTAAACATTACTGGTTCTGTGATGTTTGCTCTTCCAGACTAGGGATACTTTTTATTAAGTTATCTGTGTTGGGGTCCATCAAAGGAACGAGACTGAGACAAGGTGAAAGTTATGCAAAGCCTTATTCTATGCCAAGCATTAGAAGTCAGACTGACCGGCCAGGGCCACCTCCGAAGAGAGTGACCCCCTCCCGATCTCACAGGCTGGTTTTATAGGGCATAACCACAGACCCAAAGTATGTGGCTTCTATTGTTAAGGCGTTTACTCCTGGAATCGATACTCAGAACCATACCAGGAACTACTGGGGCGTTTATTCCCGGAATGAAGTCCATGGATGTAAACAACAATATGGCTACCTAGGCAATATGGAGTTGCTCTGGCTAAGCAGGCCCTAATAGTTAAACAGGTTTTAACATTAAATTGGCCCTAACAATCTTGTAACTTACAGAGATGTAAAAGTATTCATTCGTAAACGAATCAGGGCATTCAACTTTTCTCTCTATCTGAACCCTCTGAAACTCAAAAGGTCTCAGGAAGTATTCTTTCTTCCATGGCAATCAGTCATTTGCATAAGTTCAATAAGAATCTATTCTTCTTGTAACAGGACACCATTGGAAACACTGGTTACTTTACCAAGGCTTTGACTGGAATGTCATATTTGAAAAAGACTCAGATATGACCAGACAGCTTAAAGGAACCAAGGTTGACTTTATAAAACCTGGAGCCGTAAAGCCCTTTGGAACTGTTGGCCTGATACCTTGCTTACAGAGTTCCCAGCAGCCTCACCAGGTGAGTAAAGAATGTCACTTCCTGGAGTAAAGAATGTCACTTCCTTCCCTCAGGATACTTTGGGGACCTCAGGAAAAGGAATTCGCCCAAATCAATAGGTATTGCAGGCATGTCTGATGGCAATTACGTGGCTTGGCTTCTGGCCTGGAAAGTTCAACCTAGAGATTCCTTATAAGAAGTTCCAGCAAAGCAGATTCTAAAAGATCTATATGATCACTCACTGTTCTTGCTGAGCTTATGTAAATAATTAGACCAAGTTTGTTAAAACTGGACTTGTTTTTCAAATAAATTAGTCCTGATTTGGCTATCTCTGGAAATGAGGGTTATTTTAGAGAGAAAAATTATGTTTTAATAACACACCTTTATGGATGTTAAATTCTAGATTTGATTGTCTTTAAATGTTTGTTTACCTAAGCTAGACAACTTGAGGTAAACTTCAGAGAAGTTGCACAATAGTTCGTTTAGATGATCTTGCCTTTGCCAGTCAGTCAGCCCCAGACATAAGGAGGAAACTTCAGAAAATTAAAGGATTTGAAGGGAAGAATCTGACTGAGTTAGTGGGAATAGCAGAAAAGATGTTTAACAACAGGGAAAGTGTGGACACAAGTATATGTTAGTTTTTGTGGATACCTTTGCAGGCTGGGTAGAGACTTTTTCTGCCAAACATGAGATGGCAGGAGTGGTAGCCAAAAAGCTACTGGAGGTTTGGGCTACCTCTTGTGATTGGGTCAGACAATGGCCCTGCATTTGTGAGTTCTCAAATGGCCAAGGCTGTGGACACTAATTGGAAACCACATTGTGCCTACTGGCCCCAGAGTTCCAGGCAAGTAGAGAGAATGAACTGGACTCTTAAAGAGACCTTGACAGAGCTAATTCTTGAGGCTGGTGGTAGATGGGTGGATCTCCTTCCTTTCGCCCTCCTCAGGGCGCAATGTACACCCTACTTAAACAAGATGACCCATTTTAAATAATGTTTGGGAGATTCCCCCCCCCTCCGCCCCCGCTCTGCCCTCGGCTACAAGAGGTTGCCCTAGCAGAAATGACTGATCAGTCTGTACTCCAGTCACTGCAGGCATTACAGTCTGTCTTAAAAAGAGCCCAAGCAGGGATCCGAACTGCCCACACTGAGACAGAGACAGAGGTGGAACCACATCCTTAACAACCCAGGGACTTGGTTTGGATACGCCGCCACCAAGTGGGAAACTTGGAGCCTCGCTGGAAGGGACCATTTGCTGTCATCCTGACCACCCCCACAGCAATAAAAGTAGAAGGCATCAGGGCTTGGATTCACGCGGGTCACGTCAAATGAGCTGAGGATGAGGACGCCCCCCAGAGATGGACGCCGCAGCTGAGGGACCCCACCGATCGTGGACTAAAGCTAAGACTCAAAAAACAATGAGTTCATTGAGTTCATTGTTGCTCTTATTGTTAAAGTATAGGTGGGAAATATAGACAATTAGGGCTTGACATGCTATTTCTAGGAAAAGGGGGGCTCTGCGTACCCCTAGGAAAGGAATGCTGTTTTTGGGTAAATCACACTGGAGTCATTAAAAACAGTCTGGCAGCCGTTAAAAAGAGGCTAGAAGAGTCAAGGATTTGACTAATCTCCAAAGAAAGGAGGGGAATGTAAAGGCATATTTAGCCAGAGCAGCTCCATCTCAGTTGGACAGCCATTTTGTTGTGTATACAGTAAAACTCAAACTGACCCTGCCTCCCCAGGGTCGGCTCTCTGCTCTTCGGGGAGCCTGCTTCCTCCTCTCTGCCTGCCTCTCTGCCTACTTGTGATCTCTGCCTGTCAAATAAATAAATAAAATCTTTTTAAAAAAAAAGAGTTTGTAAGGCTGGGAGGGGTCGCCCTCTCTGTAAGAGGTGGCCCTGACCGGTTGGTTTGATTCTCCATGCTTGGTGCGAAATAAAGCTTTGCTTGACCTTTGCTTTGTATCAGTCTCGCTTCTTTGATCATGGACCTAGCAATTTGTTTACAGAAGGTCATAACACAATAGGATGTTAAATTCATAATGATTTCGGCTGAAACTCCAGTGATAAAAATAGCAGATTCAAAGTGCACCCACATCTATAGAGTAAAATCAAATCTGTCTCACTCTGAGTGAGGATTTTGAAAGGAATTGTAAGCTTCTTTGTGTTGTGCTTCTCTTATCCTCAAGCCCTTGCTAACATTTATTAAATGTACAGTCTAGGGGCTCCTGGGTGTCTCAGTTGATTAAGTGTCTGCTTTTGGCTCAAGTCATGATCCCAGGGTCCTGGAATGGAGCCCCACATTGGGCTCCTTGCTCAATGGGAAGTCTGCTTCTCCCTCTCCTTCTGTCCTTCCCCCTCCACTTTCTCTCTCTCTCAAATAAATAACTAAAATATATATTTTTTTAATGTACAGTCTAGGGCACCTGGGTGGCTCAGTTGGTTAAGTGGCTGCCTTTGGCTTGGGTCATGATCCCAGGGTTGTGGGGTCAAGCCCTGCATTGGGCTCCCTCCCAGCAGGGAAACTGCTTCTCCTTCTCCCTCTGCTGCTGCCCCCGCCCCCACTTGTGTGCTTGCTCTCTCTCTCTGTCAAATAAATAAATAAAATCTTTTAAAAATAACAAAATAAAATGTACAGTTTTAACTCATATGTATTTTGGGGAAATAAGCAAGAGGTATATGGCCCTTGGGACAAAATGGCTTGGAGCATGGAAAAGCCAATTTCAAGATGGCAGAGCAAGGAGAGTTGACATAAGTCACATATGACCATGAGGAACCTGGAAATGTGCTTTGGGAAGCCTGGAAATGATTAGGTGAAAAGTACCCTGTAGAAAGGAATAGAGACATCTCCTACTGTTGTCATATCTTAAAGGGGAATTTTTGCACAGGGAAAACCAGAGAGGTCTCTGAAATCTTGGTTACACATGATTTCTATTGGCACTGAATGAATGAATCCAAGGGGAATGTGGTAGTTGACTGGCAGAGGGGTTGGCAATGTGGCTGGAATCTTCCAGGAAAAAGAAGGAGAGATCTCTTGAAGTTTGACCAAGACTAGCTCCCAAATCATCTTAAGCTTTTATCCAAAAAGTGAAACTCATCCCTGTGTTCTTAGAAGAAGGAATAATGTTATTTTCTAAGAAAAGTTGGGCTTCGATTCTTTATGAGTATGAGAGATCAGAGAAGTTTTATTATAAAAACAAGAACCAAGCAATTCAACTGGGTGGGGCCCAGTAGAGTGCAGAGGACCTTCAAAGCAGTAAGTAATCAAGCTGTGGTAGCAACAGTTAGTTTCACAAGAAAAGGAGAAAACGGGTTAATTCAGGAACTATTTTGCATTGAATTCAGTCAAAGAGCTGCTATGGAGATGTCTGAACACAGCAAACATTGTTTCCTTATGTGTTGAATCTTTGTCTGTCATCCACTCTTTCTGGCGTTTCACTTAGTTGAATTCTAAGAGACCTATTTTCCTGATGACTCTTTGTTCTTCAATGGGCAGATGATAAGGAACAACTTGAGTCCTTCTGTAAAAGTGTAATTAAACAAATTTCCAGTCATCTGGAAAGAATTCTGTAAGTATCTCCATCTAAAGATTACTCAACACAAAGAACTAATCTTTCTAACAAACCATATGTGTAAGGTGATCACTGTATCCTGAAGGCAAAAATAAGGGAGTAGAAGTCACAGAGGAAGATGATCCAGAAAACTAGAAAGAAGCTAGAGGAGAAAGTTTTACTAGGGAGAAACAGAGAAAGTTTGGGGTCATCTTCTTGGAAGAATTCACAAGGTAGAAAGCATCCATACTTTCTGCTCTGGAGTTCCACCAATCGACAATTTGTCCTTCCTCTGTTAAGTCAACCAACCCTGTATGGATTGCTAACAGTGAACTTTATTACATCCGTCAGGAGAACCTGGGAGACGCAGCTGAGAGCACTCTGACTTTGGTGAATGAGTCATGGGGGCAGGACCACCAGAAAACACGCAGGAAGTAGATCTTTGCATTCTGTTCAATCTTCCTTAAACAGAAGTGAGAAAACAAAGCAAGCCATCTCCATGCTTGCATGATTACGTCAAGTATCCCACTTTTACTCTCAACTTCCTCTCTGGCATTTTGCTGCTTTAGAGCACAGAAAGCCTCCTTCTCTGCCAATTCCCACTCTGTTTCTTCCTTTCACTCTGTTTCTGCTGCTTCAGTTTATCTTCCAGCTTTCTGATTTTCTCTTCAAACTCCTCTCTGATCTGCATTTTCTGTCTCTCTAGCTCTGCTCTGTAAAATTCTTGTGTCACTTGGACTTGTTTCTGAATCTCCTCTTTGGCCTTTTGGTACATCTTATTGGTGTAGCAGCCTCCTTTGTTCTCCACCACCACATGCTGGACCGGGGCCAGCAGCCGCATTCTCTGGGCCTCCAGCTCAGCTCCTATCACCCGATTGTTGAATAGGCAGTAGCGATCCCCAAACTCATGCACCAGCTCTCAGATGCTGTCTGGAGTGTCTCTAAGAATTTATGGAGACCAATGTCCTCCAACTCATCTCATCTCATACAGGAGAGAATCATGTATGTCCTAGCTCAGGTCCAAATATTTGCAGAATCTTCTCCATGGCCTTCTGGTTTTCCTGTGTGTACCAGCCCAGTGGAACCACCAGGAGCAGAGCGTGAGGCCCCGGGGAGGTCAGGAGGACACAGTGAGCAATCTTCTTCCTCATGTCAGCATCCTGTACCTCAGTGTCGAAAACACCAGGTGTATCCACGACGACAAGTTCTCTCCCGTGCCACCTGCTGCTCCATTTCTTACAGACCACGGTGACCTATTTTGCTGCAGGACTGGAAGCAAACACTTTCTGTCCAAGGATGTTGTTGCCCGTTGCACTTTTTCCTGCTCCAGTCTTACCCACTAAGACAAGTCTCAATTGTGAATCTCTGTGGTCTTGGGTTTCAAGCCCTGGGACATCAGGAAACAAAAGCCACAGCATTAGGATGGACCTCTGGCTGTTTCCCCAGCAGGGCTCCTGTTCCCCTCACACACTCCTCCTCTCTGGCCCTGGGCCCCCCTCCCGTGCATGACCTCTGCACTCACAGGAGCACTACAGAAGGCCCTTCTACAGAAGTCTACTGAAAGTCTTCGTGAAGCCTGATGTTCCCTTGCAGCATGTGGGGAAGGTCCAAGGACTTTCCAGGATTCCACGGAGCTTCTTACTCTTATCTTTTTAAAAGCAAAGTAGCCCACAGAAGTGGAAACAAAAGAATTCAAGAAGAGAATTCTGAGCTGTTGTGAGTAGCTGTTCCTTGTAAGAGCAATGCAGGAAGTAACTCAAAAACTGACTTTGGGACATCTCTGTGGGAGTTACTCCCCCAGTTTGTATTCAAAATGGAACTTTTCTTCTTTCCATCAAGAAGCCAGGTAGGCGGGTTCTACAACCCATCCCATCCTCACAGGGTACAAAAGGGATGCCTTGGCAGGAAGACAAAGCACTGTTGCTCCTGACTCTACCCTTCCCCTGACAACCTTACCTGTCACGCTTAACTTTCCTGTTTCTGAAATGAAGTGTGATTGTCGTACCCATCACCCACACAGACACATCCCACACATCCTTTACAGTAGACTTTGAGTCTTGAATTCTTCCTCAGGTCTTCCTCTATAAATCCTAGTTTAAATTCTGCATTATGGGTCATGACGATCACATATTTCAATAACGGGGACCATGCACACATTAAAGTCTGGAACTTCCAGTCCCCAGCACTCAGAGAAAACTGGGATATAAAATATGGTAAGATAATTGAGCGAGCAATATTTCATTTGTCAAGTAAAAAGACAACGATTTATTTGATTTGCTCATTTTTCCTCTGGGTATGTCTTCCTTTCCAAAATAGAATATAAGGTTGAGAGAAATCAGCTCACAGAAGTTGCATGTTCAGTAGGCTATAACACAGGTTAATTGAATTAATGTTTCTGCACAGCTCTGAGGGAAAATATCTTTTAAATGGTTCTTGCATGAATACTACCGCACTGATGAGTTGTTCACAAAAAGTACTTTTGAATATAAGAATTGCATGATGGTAGGGGCGCCTGGGTGGCTTAGTGGGTTAAAGCCTCTGTTATGATCCCAGGGTCCTGGGATCCAGCCGCGCATCGGGCTCTCTCCTCTGTGGGGAGCCTGCTTCCTCCTCTCTCTCTGCCTGCCTCTCTACCTACTTGTGATCTCTGTCAAATAAATAAATAAAATCTTTAAAAAAAAAAAAGAATTGCATGATGGCAAAGAGCAGTTTGGTCCAGCAATGTTATCTGACATATGTTAAGAATATGTTTACTTATGAGAGTCTTTTTCTTCCGTGATATTTGTGTTAAACTCCATTCCTGATACTTGTGATGAAGCTTAAAACAAGCAGGGATTTAAAATCTTATTTTTTTCCAGACTTAATCTCTAATCCATCTCCCTAAAATTCACTGATACAGTAAATACTCTCAGTCATGTTCATAGACCAAAGGACGACTGTAAAAACTCTAATGATTTGAATTTTGGATGTGTGCAATCACTGTAAATGATAGAAAGTCAGCCCTCCAACTTTGAAGTTTCTCAATTATTTTATTTTTTCAAAAATTTATTTATTTATTTGTCAAATAGAGAGATCAAGAGAGAGAGCACAAGCAGGGAGAACAGTAGGCAGAGGCAGAAGCAGGCTCCCTGCTGAGCAAGGAGCTCAATGTGGGACTGGAACCCAGGACCCTGGGATCATGACCTCAGCTGAAGGCAGATGCCCAACAGACTGAGCCACCCAGGCATCCCAGGTTCTCAATTATTTTAGCAAGACAGAACCTTTCAAATACTCACTGCCAATGTCACAGCTTGGAAAGGAAAGGAAGAGATTTTTCTGGTGGCAGAAAACACTAGAGGGAATTTCAAACCAACAGCAGCAATAAAGACCAAGGAATGCTCTCAGAGGAAAGTGGGAATCCTATGATTTATCAATCAGAATTCTAGCAGCAAAATGATGGTCTACTCTCATTGGGTCCTTGGGGGAAAGGTGAGAGAAGAGACTTCCTACAAACTGTGGATACAGAGCTTTGGAAAATGACAAAGGGGAGTGCTAGTAACAGTGAGAAAATGATACCCTAACCCTAGGGAGGTGAACAAAGAATGGAACCCAGAACCACCATGAGAGGAGCTGTCGCCTTTGGCTTAGGGTTGCAGCTGGTCGGAGATGGCCCTGCAGGGAGAGTGGCAGGAGAAAGAAGACCCAGCCTTGCTTTTCTACTCCCATGGGGTCTCCTACTTGGACTTCCCACTGGCCAGACCAAGCAGAAGTCAGAGAGTAAGAGATCCCACCGATGTAGTCAGTCCATCGAGATCAGCCTCCTGGGGCAGAGATCTAGGGTGAAGAAGGCTGAAGTGTGGGTCTGCAGAGGTCAACGAAAAATATTGGGCACAGAAAACATTTTTAAGCTATAATCAGACACACTTTAAGTTAGGATGGGACCTAAAAAAGAAAAGAGAGAAAAGCAATAAGAGAATCTCCCAGAGCCACAGAACCAGCTTTTCAGAGAAACCCAGTGCTTCACGAACAAATCACTCATAGACCAGCCCTACAGCAGCACATGTCACCAGTGGCGCTAACATGTAATGGATGCAGCATTTCTTCTTTGAATTTTCCTAAATTGAGTCTTTCGAGTCTATATATCATTGCCTGAGAATGCCAAGTTTGTAACTTTGTAAAGTTGTCGGCACTGGAAGAGGGATGGGATAATGGGAGGTGGGGGGGACCAAGCTGGGAAGAGTTTCATTCCAGTTAGCTGTCACTGCAGAACAAACCATTCTGAAGCTCAGTGGCTTAAAACAAGAACCACCATTTTTTTTTTTCTCATCAATCTGCAATTTGGGCAGGACTCAGTGGGGATTGCTCAGCTTTGCCCTTTACAACTCTGTCCGAGGCAGTGGGGGTAGGTAGAGAGTCTGCTTCCATGTCACCTTGCTTGTACGGCTAGCAAGTTCGTTCAGTTGGAGATAAAAGAGAAAGGAAGAGGGAAGGGGAGTTGGTCAGCAACGTCAAGCTGGGAGACTTAACAGGCAACATGGCCTTTGTCACAACATTATGGCCTGGTTCTGAGGGCAAGCATCCCAGCAGGGCAAGGACCATTTTCCTTGTCTAGGCTTAGAGTCCCAAAGGGTTGTTTCAGCCATGTGCTATTTATCAAAACAGTCACAAAATCTGTCCAATTCCAAGGTAGGGGACATAGACCCCTCATCTCGGTGGGAGAAGTAATGAAGTCAGATGGTAAGAAGAATAAATAGGATAGAACGCATTGTCACAGCCATCTTTGGGAAATACAGTCTACCGCTATTACAAGTCAGTAAATTCAGAAGCAAAAGTGAAATTGACAGGACTACCAAAACATACCATATTTTTGAAAACAACCTCATAATCCCATTTAAATCTCTGAAAGTATACTCCTCTCAGCTTCTTCCCTTAGATTTTTTATTTGTTCATCATACTTTATCTTCAGCACTTTTTTTCCTCTTGTTCTTGCTGTGATTTATGAGTATATTCCTTTTCTACTCATTTAATTTCTTTATTTAATGGATCAGTGTAGATTTTCTTCAGGACTTCTGTCCTTTTTTTCAGACTCTCCTCCATGTTCTTATAAATAGTATCAGAAAAGTAAGCCCCACCGTTGCTCCACACCATGTCTCCTACCATCCCCATCAGCTCCTGCCCTGGAGCTTCCTTCTCAGCTTCTGTGGCTCTGTTATTGAAGGCGCAGAAGCGGTTCCCACAATCCTTGATGACATCCTTCAGGATGGGATCTACATCTGTTATACAGTCATATATGCTAAATCCTCCCAGTTATCTTTGTGAGTGAACGAAACGATCATGGGCTTCAAGGCTGCCTTCCCAAAGACAGCCTTGATCAATGCCATGGTCTTCTGCTCTTCATCCGTGTAGCGGCCCAGCTGCAGAACCAGGAGGATGGCATGGGGCCCAGAGCAGGAGTAGAGGACTCACTGGCTGATTTCCCTGTAGGTGGTTTCTGGGGTCTCCTTGGTGTCAAAGAGCCCTGGGGTGTCAACAACAAGAAGATTCCTCCCCTTCCATTCCCAAGATGCTTTTTGACACTTTTTGGTAACAGCGTGGGGAGGAATTCTAGAGTCAAATGTTTTTCTCCCAAGGAGAGTGTTTGCTGTTGCGCTCTTCCCATTTCCAGTTTTCCCTACCAGAACCATCCTCAGTGTTGTCCCTCAGGTCGGCCATGTCAATATCAAGAGGATCTGGGACTTAGGTATCCACCTCTTTTCTCCTTTCTGTTCCTCTTTGAAAATGTATCACAGTCTACTATCCATGTTGATCCCACAAAGACAGAAAGATGAAACAGTTCAAACACCATGGAAGAAACAACAAAATAGTTAAAGAGTTTCCACACCAAAGAGTATCAGGTCCACATGGTTTCATGGGGAACTCACTTCAACCCTTCAAGAGCTAAGAATCTCCATGCTTCTAAAGCTATTCCTGATGATTTAAAAAGAAGGAAAACTTTCGATTCTTTCTACGATATAGGTATAATACTGATCTCGAAACTAACAGAGATTTCACCAATAAATAAAGCTACAGACCTGTCTCATTTGTGAATACTAATACAAAAATCCTAAATACATTATTAGACACTAACAAGTAATACACCATGATTAAATGTGATTTATTTCAGAAATCCTAGGGTGGTTCAATATGAGAAAAAGTGTTATAACAACACATTCCCATGAATAGATTAAGATGAAAATACCTACATGTAGAAAAGACATTTTACCAAATGCAATACTGATTCATGTTTAAAGCATTTCATAAAATTAAAGTTATTAGATACTTCTTTAATGTGATCTTATATACATATAAATTAAAAATTTTTGTCATCACTTTTTTTTCCCCCTGCAGTTAAAAGAGTTGACTATAAAATTCATTTGGATGAATAAAAAAGGAAATTAGCCCAGGCAATCAAGAAAGAGAACTATGAGGGAGGACTGGCTCTACCAGATAGCAGAGCATTTTAACCTCTTTAATTAACGCACTATGACATCAGTGCAAGAATAGAGAAACAGAACAGTGAAACCAAACCAGAAAATTCAGAAACAGCCCAAATTAATCATACTGTATTCATGAATATTCAAGTCAATTATATTATGCTACATTTACATTCAATAAGTCAACATCTCACATCAGTGGGGGAAAAGACAGACTAATAACCAGCACTGCGATAACTATAAAACCATACAGAAAAACACAAAAGTGCATCCACTTTCTTATGCCATTCAAATTCTAAATAGATTAGAAATCTAAACATAAAATATTAATCCATATACATACTAGAAGAAATGTGGGCAAATTCTGCATAACTTGGGGTGGGGAAAATATTTCTAAGATTTTAAAGAGAGTAAGGGAAAAGACGCATAAACTTGATTACATGAAAATCTAAAAGATAACGTGAGGAAAAGAACACTACAGGCGATAAAAACACAAATGTCAAAATACGGCAAAATTTTTCCAGCCTATATCAAAGAGGGTTAATTTTCCCATTATAAAAAGAATAATGATGAATAAAAGAGAAAATTAGCCTTTTATAGAGAATTCCTAAAAGTAGAGAAACCAAAGACCAGCAGCTTGATAGAAAATGGAGTAAGACATAGGAGTAAACTGTTCAAAGGACAAAGAGTAAATGACCTCTGAATATACTAAAAGATATTAACACTCACTCAAAATAGAGGAAAAAAAAACAAACATAGAAAAGATAAAATAAGATAACTAAATTAAAACAATTCAAACTATACTGAGATATTACTTCTCACCTACAGGTTTGCAAAAATCCAAAAATTTGCTGGTATAATCTGTTGGTAAAGATTTAGAGGAAATAGGTCCTCTTCTCCATGGCTAATGGGAATGGAAAAACAGCCCAAACCCTACAGAGGAGAAGTTAGCACTATCTTGGAAAAGTACATGTGCATTTACCCTTGGAGTACTAGTCCCAATTTTAGGATATATGCCTATATATGAGGAGAGGCCACCACAAAATGTGCCACTTTGGCATGCTGATTATTTTAAATAAAAGTTACTAAATAGACAGCCTATGCAAGAAGGACACTCAGGACTTTCTCTGTCCCCCTGCAAGTTGGAAACTAATCTTCCAGGTAAAGGATGCCCTCCCAGCCCCAGGAGCTAAAGAGACATCCTTGTGACCAGAGATGGGAGATTTGGAGCTGAGAAGGCTGTACCGCCAACTCTTGTCACTTTTTACTCCTTTACAACCCCAGCCCAAAGTCTGTTTAGAATTCCTTATCAATTGAAGCTCCCAGTTAAGCTTTCTTTGTTTTGTCAATTCCTCCCAGATTCATTGTCTCTTGGTCTAAAAAGTATAAAAACTGCCTGCCTTGGTCATTTCTTTGGGTCTCAATTTCCTTACTGGGCCTCCTTGCACACTCTGTTGTTGTCATTGTTGTTTTCTCCTTTTAATCTGTCTCAAGTAAGTGTAATTCTTAGTCCAGCTGGAGGTCGTTAAAGGGTAGAGGAGGAGTTTTTCCTTCCCTACATCCCAAAGCTACACTGACAAAAATACAGGGAAAAATTACTCATAAGTCAATTCACTACATCACTACTTGTAACAGCAAAAGACCCAACATCTATCAAATGCCCATAAATAGGGGACTGGTTGAATAAATGAAGGTATGTTCACACTGTGAAGTGTAGAGGAGAACAAGAACTTTCTCTATATGCCAGTATGGAGTTTACTACCATTTCTCTAATAAGGAGGAACATGAAGTATATGTATACTATTATATAAAATATATAATAGTTTATACATATACTTATATATATATAATAGTATATATATATTATATATATATACTATGTATATATATATAATAGTTTATACATATACTTCAAAATACTTTTCAGATTTTCTTGCCACTGGTTTTTCATGTACATGAAAATATATATATATAAATAAATATATAATAAATATATAATATATATATTAAATATATATATAAATATATATTTTAAAAATATATATTAAATATAATAATATAATAATAAATATATAATATATATAATAAATAATATATATATAAATATATATATATATTTTCATGTACATGAAAAACCAGTGGCAAGAAAATCTGAAAAGTAAACAAACAAAAAATGTACTTTTGTGGGGCTGGGAGGAACAGGTGGAGGGGACAGGTTTCCAGACAGAAGCTGGAAACTACACTTCTTTAAATACACTTAGATTTCACAGATTTGATCTTGAAAGCATGTATAGGTATTCCTTGCTTTTTTAAGTTTGAATGACTTGGGGCACCTGGGGAGCTCAGTTGGTTAAGCCTCTGCCTTCAGCTCAGATCATGTTCCTAGGGTCCTGGGATCAGGCCCCACATTGGGCTCCCTGCTCTGTGGAGAGCCGGCTTCTGCCTCTCCCTCTGCTGCTCCCCCTGCTTGTGCTTTCTGTTTATTTCTCTATCGGATAAACAAACAAACAAACAAACAAATAAATAAATCTTTTTAAAAAATAAAAAAATATAGTCGAATCACACCACTTTGCTTTTACGAAAGACCTACACATGAACTTATTTTTACTAGTCAAAGTAAATTCAAAGAGGATTTTCATTTTTACAAAAAATGCTGAAAGCAAAAACAGTGTTCAGCATTTGTTTCACATTCGTTTCACATTTAGATGAGCCACTGGAGAGGCAGCACACATCTTGGGCCGCGAGAATGATGTTGCCAAGCTCCAAGAACCCCACACAGCGTCTCAGCACCCAGCTGCCAGAGCTTTGAACCATGTGAACATGTGGACTTTATGTCAATTGATTTTGTGCATTTGTTAGCAAGTTGTGTCCGAAGCTATTAGAAATGTATAAGGGAGGTGAATTTGGGGGATCTGGGAATACCCCCCAAATTTTTCCATATACATTAATGGTAATTGTTTCTCTTCATTTTGGCTTATGAAAGATTTTATAGGAACGTTCTGCTTTCAGATAGTAGGGGAAACCTGTAGTAGTTTATATAACTATACAATAAAACCATATTTTAAAACACTAGTAGTAAGTGGCACCTGGGGCACTCAGTTGGTTAGGTGTCCAACTCTTGATCTCAGCTCAGGACTTGACCTCAGGGTTAAGTTCAGGCCCAACATTAGGCTTCAGCATGGAGACTGTTTGTTTGTTTGTTTGTTTAATCTATTTATTGGCAAGAGAGAGTGAGAGAGAGCATGGGAGGTAGGGGCAAAGGGAGAAGCAGACTCCCCGCTGCGCAGGGAGACCGATGTGGGGCTCAATCCCAGGACCTTGTGATCACGACCCAAGGTGAAAGCAGATGCCTAACCGACTGAGCCACCTAGGCAGCCCTACTTTAAATAATACATACATACATATTTTTAAAAATACCCGTAAAAGTCAAAAGCAAATGACACATAGTATTTGGTGTGATGGACAAACCACACAAAAAACTGGCCAAAGAAACTTGAAAATGCAGTAATTTCATTGTCCATCCCTAGTGGAATATACCATAAGGTCAAAAGTGAAAAAACTTGCCAAAATAATCTGAAATTGCTTTCAGGAATCCTATTCTGTTCTTAGCATTGTGTGTGTGTGTGTGTGTGTGTGTGTGTGTGTGTGTAGTTTTGAAGGCCAGTGACAAGCCCAGTGGCAGTGAGCATCCTGAGTGCCCATACTGTGCTCCTCAAATGTCATTTCCCACTAAAAATACTAGGACTCTGAGGAGAAAGTACTGATCCCAGGTCTGGTCTAGGAAACACGCAAGTGGATCGTAGGCTGTCTCGTGACACTAAAAGCAAGGATGCTATCAAAAATTACTCAGACCACGGGGCGCCTGCGTGGCTCAGTCGGCAGAGCATGCAACTCTCGATCTCGGGGTCACACTGGGCGTAGAGATTACTTTCAAAAATTGCCCAAATCATATCAAAAGGACTAAAGAGTCAGCATGAAGAGGCTCTGGCAGAGACGGGGCAATTGAGGATCCACAGAATATTTCCAATGGATTGAAATAGATCAAATATGCTAAGATCCACAACTTCATAATATCATCATCTTAAAAGAAGTCACTTGTTCCCTTCAGAGTATGCCTGGAAATAATTTCATCATTCCGAATATGGACAAATAAAGGGAAAGAATCAAGCATGTCTTTTGTGTTCACCAACTGTACCTCCTGGAAATGGAAGAACCATTGAGGGGAAGTTTCTTTTTATAGGGTTATTCCATCTAATAAACGAAGAAAGACTGATGGAATTAGGATATCATAATTTGTGACGCTCAATGAAACCATTTTACTCTAGGCTGTCATTAGTGTCTAAATCACAGGAAGAGAGAGAAGGGAACGTAATGTGCCTTCTGATGTATGTTTACAACAGCTCCCATGAAATAGTCCCACCCAAAAAACAGGCAAACCTTAATCTGATCAAGCCTCTCCTTAAATATAAATTCATACAAAACATTGAAATTAGACAAGCACATTAAAGGACATCAGGAGGATTTAATCAACAAGATGTATACTGTCCAACTGTTGACCAAAAGACTGGCCCTTTCTTAAACAACAACAACAATTTCACAGACAGAAACAGGAAGGTAGAGACTTTTCCATTAAGCTAAACTTAAGAGATATCAAATAATTGCAATTTATGAACCTTATGGGATCTGGTTTCAAACAATTTTTAAAATTATGAGATCATCGGGGAATCTGAATACATCTGGTAATTTTTTTAAAATTTCTAATTGCTTTTCAAAGTCTGAAAAAGTCATATTTTTAATGGTCTTTATCTTTCAGACATACATACTCAAATACTTACTGATAAGTGATACAGTGTCTGACATTTGCTTCAAAATAATCTGGGATGGGTGGGAGAGGTTTATAGATGAAACAAGATTGACACAAATTGATAATTGTTGAAGGTACATGGAAGTTCTCTTTATCTTTGAATGAGTTGAAAAATCTCCCACAACTGGGGTGCCTGGGTGGCTCAGTCCATTAAGCGTCTGCCTCCTGCTCAGGTCATGATCCCAGCGTCCTGGGATCGAGCCCCACGTCGGGCTCTCTGCTCAGTGGTGAGCCTGCTTTTCCCATCCCCTCCCCTCTCCCTCTACTTGCCCCTCCACCTGCTTGTGCTCTATCAAATAAATGAGTAAAATCTTAAAAAAAATAAAGAAATAGAAAATATTGCCCACAATAAAAAATTTAACTTGTTCTTAATATAACACCTACTGAAAGTATACTATATACCAACCCCTGATAAATAGGTTTTGTACATTATCTCCTTTACTCCTCAAAAATTCCTGCAAGGAAGCTAATTTTATTATTCTAATTTTTAAGGTCTATTTATTTATTATTTAAATAATCTCTACACCCAACATGGGGCATGAACCTGAGATCAAAAGTCACACACAGGCTCTTCTGACGGAGCCAGACAGGCACCTCTATCCTAATCATTTAAATGAGGAAATTGATGTGGCTCAGAAATGCCGAGAGACTTGCCCAAGGTCCAGTGCTGATGGACATTGGGCAAAGGAGGAATCCAATTCAAAGTCTGTCTGACCACCATCCTCATGCATGACCACTGCACACTACGGCCTCTTCCTGGTTCCTTCTCAGGTCCTTGATTCCACATTTCCACTTACACTGAATCAGAAATAGATCAGGGGTGGGGCGCCTGGGTGGCTCAGTGGGTTAAAGCCTCTGCCTTCAGCTCAGGTCATAATCTCAGGGTCCTGGGATTAAACCCCACAGCGGGTTCTCCACACAGCGGGGAGCCTGCTTCCCCCCGCCCCCCGCCTGCCTCTCTGCCTACTTGTGATCTCTCTCTCTCTCTCTCTGTCAAATAAATAAATAAAATCTTAAAAAAAAAAAAAAAAGAAATAGATCAGGGGAGACCCAGGGAGATAGTGCACACTTTTTCCAGGAACAGTAAACTGGTAGTAAGCCTGGAATTAGGGAAAGCAACAAAAGGGTTTCGGACACATTGTGTCTGTAGAAGGGCTACCTCTCCGGGCCCATGGCCCCTCCCCTTACCTCATCTGTGACACTATCAATCACACAACTGTCTCCTTAAATGTTGCAAGGACCCAGCAAACTGAGTTTTGGCTTCCTGTGCCATTAGTGACTGGGGTATCCCTAGGTAGATGAATGAAACCATATTCACATAGGCAGGGATTCAGATTCTTTTTCAGGAAAAAGAGGGATTTGGACCCAGTGGTTTTTAAATTGCCTTCCGGCTCTAAAGCCCTACCTTGAGGACACTGACTTCCCACTAAGGGCAATGGATGGTTGTCAGGCAGCACTCAGTGTCTGTCACAAGAGCAAGTGTTGGAAGGTGCGTTATTCAGCAAGTCTGTCCTGTTAAATATGAGACAAGTGGACCTTGGGCCAATCAGTCTCTTTACTCCCACCCTACCCTCCACCACGACCCCTCCTTGTGGGGCTGCTTAGCACAGTACCTGGTCCCCTCTCAGACCAGAGTCTGTCCCCAAGCATGTCGCTGTGTCCGGCTGCATCTCACAGCTCCTTGCTCTGAGGCCAGGCTCACCTTTGGAAGAGCTGATGAGCTCCCAGGTTTTCTCCTAGGGAGCTGTTGGAGCTGCTCCTTTTGTTTTAACTGTAAGGAAAGGGGGTTTGTACCCTTTGAAACCCCTGAGCCAGGAAGTTCTGATTGAGTGGCGTTAATGAAGGAAGAGTTTGCCTTTAAAGAGACAGAAATACTGCCCCACAATTTGGGAGCTGCTTTAGTTTGTCAAATTGAAACCTTTTTCCCCATGTGTCTGCTATCACACCAAAATTTCCAAAGCTGTATTTGTTGCTTTGTGTCATAGTAGTGGATCCAAAAGGCCCTTATTAAATGACCCAAATCAAGGCACACAGAATCAGCCACAGTGTCTGATCATCTTCCCCAGATAGAGGGAGAGACTTTTGGGTGATTTTTGGGAAGAAGGAACTCAGACATGTGGCTTGGTGTTTCCAAATTTAGAGTCTGGGGATATTTCCCAGGGATTGTATGATATAGGTTTTTATGAGTCTTTCATGAAGATCTTGAGTTACTCATTCAAAAATTAACAGCACTCTGGTACAAAGCCAAAAGTCTAAACCTTTGGGAGCCAAGAGGAAAAGAAGACGTGTGACCTGGAAAAAGTCTTTCAATGACCACACACCCCTCGTCTTCTTCATGTGGTTCTTCCAAGCCTGACAACATGCATGACCTGACAAGGAGAGACGCACTCAGGGAGCAGACTCAACTGGCCCCTCCAACTTTCCTACCTTTCCCTTCCCTTGCCCAGGCAGAGATCGTTTTCCCCCAGATTTACCCAGGGTATCATTCCGATCTTCTCTGGCAACGGTGAAGTGAGAGGCAGATTGTCAAAGCTGCCATGCTTAACTGACAAACTGCTCCAACCGTCTGCTGCATCACCACAAAAATATCACGGTTTTGATTACACACGTTGGTTCCCTACGTGGAGACAATGGATTAGTCAATGTTCAAGCTTGAAGGCAGGTAGTAAGAGGACTAAATGTGGCAGGAAATAGTGGACAATAGGGTAGATAACAAAGGAGGGAAGCAGCTAAATTTGGAAATTATGGTGTTAATGACTATAACATTGGTCTTTACCATTGGGCCAATTATTGGTGTTAATGACTTGGAGAGGCCCAGGTAACTGTCTTCCAACTTCCAATAAAGGCGCAGACCAGGACCAGCTTTATAGTTTGCAAGGTCTGGCACAAAATGAAAATGCCAGGCCCTTTCTTTAAAAAAAAAAAAAATTTCAAGATGACATCAATAGAGGGTTAAACCGTACTAAACACAGGGCCCTGTGCAAATGTACAGGCCACCTACCCATGAAGTAGATCTGGATAAGGCTGCATACATAGGCGTCTAGAGGAGACCCAATACAGTATCTCCTGCTCAAATGATCTCTCCCATTTCCCAGTTTCATTGCATTCTACATATTCCTTGAATGAAACTTGCCTAGCCAGAGCCGCCTTGGATGTTTTCCTGGTCAGCTAATTGCTTCTCCGGGTATTATGCTTAAGCATATCTTCTAGAGGGAACAGGGGAGTCACTGAGGCAGAATCCATGAATGCCACAGGGAACAGGATGCAGGTCTCGAATGGTGACAGCATGCAGACCATTGACCAAGGAGGAGAATCTAGCACATAGCAGTCCTGTCCTGAACCCTGACTTAGGAATGATCTCCCTCCAGAAGATCTGGGCAAGGCACAGGGTCACCCATATCTGCTGGATTGCTCACTTAGCCACACTCCTCATTGCTGAAAGCTCCCTTCCACTCACAGCTGTGCTGTGAGCTGCCTGTCTCTCTGCTGCTGGTCCTCACGTGCATCCCCCTGAAGCAGACCTGTTCCCCCTGGATGCTGCTACCGCTGCACAGTCAGAAGCAGAGAGATGAACGTGCAGAAAGCCACAGCTCCCTGGTTTATATTTTCCTATTCTTCACACCAAACACACACACACACATACACACACACACACTACACACACACACACACACACACACTACACACACACACACACACACACACACACACACACACACACGGCAATGTATATATAATGAATTTTCCAAAAGTTTGTGGGGTCATTAAAAGACATTTCTTTAAATCCATGGGAGTCTTTCTTTGTGGGGCTCAGGGCATTTTCTGCTAATGGGATCTAGGTAAATTCAAATCTCAATTTATGAAGACATTGCAGAAATAATAACAGTAAAAGTAAAATAATGGTTCCTCACAATGTCTACATATTAACCATATTAACTATATCACTTTGGTGTGTCAGTTTCCTATTGCTGCCCTAACAAATTCCCAAAAATTGAGTAGCCTAAAGCCACATAAATGTATTCTCTTACAGTCCTAGAGGACAAGGGCCTGAAATTTGTCTTATGGAGTTAAAATCAGGGTCTCAGCAGAGATGGTTCTGAAGGCTCTAGGAGAGAATCCATCCCTTCCCTCTTTCAGCTTCTGGAAGCTGCCAGCATTCCTTGGCTTGTGGCCACATCACACCAATCTCTGCTGCCTCCATCCCATTGCCTTCTTCCTCCTTTGACCTTATATTTGCACTTAGTGGGGGAGCAGGACTCTTCATAAACCTGCCACCTGGCTCCCCATTCAGCGAGAGTTATCCAGCTACAGTAGAGAACAACAATGGCGGGGGGGGGGGGACTATAAAAAATCCAGGCATCCAGGAGGAAGGAAGAAGAGGGGAGCTACCAAGGGGGCTGGGATTGATCTAAAATGACTGACAGGCTTCCACTTCTAGAACGCAATGTAAGGAACCGAGTAGACTTCTTGCTTGAGGAGAAGCCACAATTGGGAAAAGTTACTTTAAAAAAAGATTAAAATCTCGGGGCACCTGGGTGGCTCAGTGGGTTAAGCCTCTGCCTTCGGCTCAGGTCATGATCTCGGGGTCCTGGGATCAAGTCCCCCATCGGGCTCTCTGCTCAACAGGGAGCCTACTTCCCCTCTCTCTCTGCCTGTCTCTCTGCCTACTTGTGATCTCTCTCTGTGCAAATAAATAATAAATAATATAATAAATAATAATACATAATAAATAAATAAATAAATATCTTTTTAAAAAAAAGAAATATTCATTAAAAAAAATCAACTAAGTTTTAATAAAAACAGTGATTCTATATGAGTCTATATGACACTTGAGCCATGACCTGCTTCCTCCATTCCAACTCGTGCTCAGCACATCTGGAAGGAGCCTGAATGCTGGGCAGGTATGGCCAAAAAGATGGCGCTCCCCCTGTCCTCTGCTAACCAGCAAGAGTACAGTATCTTGGGGCACTTGGGTGGCTCAGTGGGTTAAGCCTCTGCATTCGTCTCAGGTCATGATCTCAGGGTCCTGGGATCGAGTCCCGCATTGGGCTCTCTGCTCAGCAGGGAGCCTGCTTCCCTCTCTCTCTCTGCCTGCCTCTCTGCCTATTAGTGACCTCTCTCTCTGTGTCAAATAAATAAATAAAATTTAAAAATATATATATTGGGGCACCTGGGTGGCTCAGTTGTTTAAGCCTCTGCCTTTGCTCAGGTCATGATCTCAGAGTCCTGGGATGGAGCCCCACATCGGGCTCTCTGCTCAGCAGGGAGCCTGCTTCCCCCTCTCTCTGCCTGCCTCTCTGCCTACTTGTGATCTCTCTCTCTCTGTGTCAAATAAATAAATAAAATCTTTAAATATATATATATATATATATATATATATATATATTACTTATGTCCACTTGAAAATCTGCACACAAATATTTATAGCAGTTTTATTCGTAATTGCCAAAATGTGGAAACAACCAAGATATCTTTCAATAAGTGAATGGATAAATAAACAGTGGTACATCAGATAATGGAATATTATGGAATGTTAAAAAGAAATGAGCTTTCAAGCTATGAAAAGACATGGAGGAAAGTTAAATGTGGATTTCTAAATGAAATAAGCTCATCTGAAAAGGCTATGTACTCTGTGATTCCAACTCTATGACATTCTAGAAAAGGCAAAACCATGGAGACAGTAAAGGATCAGTGGATTGCCACAGTTTGGGAGAATAGACTCGTAGGTGGAGCAGAATGAGCCACCAAGGTGCCCCTGGAGTCTCCTTTTTTGGGGAATGTTTTAAAGTATGGATTTAATGTCCTTGAGAGATATAGGACTATATAGGGACATATCAAAAGGACACAAGAGGCAACATGAAAGAGTTCCCAATGACCAAAGCCTTATTTTTATAGAAATACTCCAGCTAATAAACACAGACAAATGATAAAGTATTTGAATTTTGCAACCCCTAATAAGTGAATGGATCTAGGCAATGATGATCAATGATTACTATATATCACTAAAAGAGACACAACTGGACATCATATACCTCCAGAAAGAAGTGTACACACTATGTGTAAGTTGCAGTACATGGACATTTGTGGATCTATATTCAAATTTTTAAAAAGTAAAGTTAAAAAAAAAGTGCATGACAACTGGGGAGGATGGAACACTGCCTAGATATTTAATAGTAAATATTCATCTCCTAAATGTGATTTGAATAAAAGGGGCAGTCCTACTACAGACAAAGGACTGATATCCAAGATGTATAAAGAACTTCTGAAACTCAACACCCAAAAAACAGATCATCATGTCAAAAAATGGGCAGAAGAATGGACACTTCTCCAAAGAAGACATACAAGTGGCTATCAGAACATGAAAAAAGGTTCATCATCATTAGCCATCAGGGAGATTCAAATCAAAACCACATTGAGATACCACCTTACACCAGTTAGAATGGCCAAAATTAACAAGACAGTAAACAACAAGTGTTGGAGAGGATGTGGAGAAAGGGGAACCCTCTTACACTGTTAGTGGGAATGCAAGCTGGTGCAGCCATTTTGGAAAACAGTACAGAGATTCCTTAAATTAAAAATAGAGCTACCCTATGACCCTGCAACTGCACTACTGGGTATTTACCCCAAAGATACAGATGTAGTGAAAAGAAGGGCCATATGCACCGCAATGTTCATAGCAGCAATGGCCACAATAGCCAAACTGTGGCAAGAGCTGAGATGCCCTTCAACTGATGAATGGATAAAGAAGATATTGTCCATATATACGATGGAGTATTATGCCCCCATCAGAAAGGATGAATATCCAACTTTTGCATCAACATGGATGGGACTGGAGGAGATTATGCTGAGTGAAATAAGTCAAGCAGAGAAAGTCAATTATCATATGCTTTCACTTACTTGTGGAACATAAGGAATAACACGGAGGACATTAGGAAAAGGAAAGGAAAAGTGAATCAGGTGGAAATTGGAGGGGGAGAGGAAGCATGAGAGACTGTGGACTCCGAGAAACAAACTGAGGCTTTTAGAGGGGAGGGGAGTGGGGGCATGGGTGAGCCTGGTTGTGGGTATTAAGGAGGGCATGTATTGCATGGAGCACTGGGTGTGGTGCGTAAACAATGAATCTTGGAATACTGCATCAAAAACTAATCATGTATTTTATGATGACTAACATAACAAAACAAAAAAAAATTTTTTTTAAAAAGGAGAGTCCTGCTGCTTTAGAGTTATGTACTGAAATGTTCACAGATAAAATGACGATATCAAAGATTGGCTTTTGAATAATCAGGAGAGAAAGGGATGAGGTTTAGATGTAAAAAGATTGCCATGTATGATAATGCTGGACTCCTAATGATGGATTCATTAAGTTCAGTACACTGTTTTTTTTTATCTTCTCTCTATATAGAATTTCCCACTCAAAATATATTGACAAACGTTTGTCAAAGTTCACAGTATTTCCATTTTCCAAACCTTTTTGATATATTGGGTTAAACAGGATAACTTCCAGCCTCTCTGGGAAAGAGTTAGAAATATAGTACAGTCATTTGATAGGTCTTGAAAAGCCTTTTTGGCATACTTCCCAGAGATTGCAAAATTTAATGTTTCCAATGACTGGCTAATAAATCCTTTTGGAAGTCAAGCAGTATACACTGTCTTGTTTTCGACATAAAGGAAGGCAGATGTATCCATTAACAGACAATTAAAAATTAATGACAGATTGCTATTATGGTTTTGACATTTATCTTGGAAGGAGTACTAAGAATTAAGTGGTATTGCCATAACAAAATTGTTTCCATTCCTATTTATTTATTTATGTGAATGAGGTTTCTCATTACCTTTGTTGGGGTCCATTATCAAAGGAGCGAGACCGATACAAAGTGAAGGTCAAGCAAAGCTTTATTTCGCGCCAGTATCGAGAGTCAAACCCACCGGCCTGGGCCATCTCTTACAGAGAGAGCGACCCCCCACAGCCTCACAGACTAGCTTTTATAGAGCAAAAGTCATGTGGTTGAGCCTGGCCAATGAGATTGTAATACACAGAGAAAGCTGCATAGTCATGCTAGGTCACACACGGGTGGCCAATTGAATTACAATTTACTCTATAGTAGCTATTTGAACTAGTCTATCACTTTGGTCAGAATTGGCACTCAACTTGGCGCCCGAAAAGGAGGGGCCCACATTCCTTGGTGGTTAGGGAGATAGTATGTGTGCTTTACTGATTGGATGCCTCCATCTGGCCTGACTCGTCCTTGCATCTGGGCTCCGTTATCTCTGCCTGACCTGACCCGTTCTTCTATCTGGGCTCTGTTATCAGGGACTGGTTGGCTACATTTTACTGGTTTCCCAGACTTGTTTCTAAGTAAATTCCTCTGGGGGGGCAGGGTCATTTTAAGTTTACTGCACAAACAACAAAATGGCTGTTTTACCGAGTTGGAGTCGCTCTGGCTAAGTAGGCCCTTACACCTTCACCAATTAAAACAAAATATGGGAATAGAATTAATCTGAACATTGTCTCATTCTAGCAAAGAATAATAATCATGCATGTATATATGAAATAAATGGGGAAAAAAAGCCTCCTTTGCCTCATTGGGAGACGCATTTCCAAAATAAAAAAGTTACCGTTTTTTTTTTTCTGGAAATGTGATACATTTGTGTTGCTTTGATCAGTTGTGTACTAATAACACCTTAGTAATAACCAAATACAGAAGAGATTGTTCAAACTTAAAGCTTTATGGTCATATAATTTTTTTCAATTTTCACATATATTTTTAAAGCAGAAATGTGTGTGACTAGGGTGATAAGAATTTCCTGGCACAAAAATCCATTATAGTGAAACACAATTCTGTGGTAGAGGTAAATGGACAGTGAAGGAGAAAAAGGAACAGACTATTAGGAAGGAGCTTGCTCATGTATTTTTAAAATAGCTTCTGATTACTATTCAATTTCTGTTTTTATATTATTTTTTAATATCTACAATGTGCTAGAAACTGCATTCTTTGAAAGCATTCATGAAAAAATTTTAGAAGTTCAGTTTAAAATGGTGAAGAGAAGGGCGCCTGGGTGGCTCAGTGGGTTAAGCCTCTGCCTTCGGCTCAGGTCATGATCTCAGGACTCAGGGAGCCTGCTTCCCCCTCTCTCCCTGCCTCTCTGCCTATTTGTGATCTCTCTCTCTGCCAAATAAATAAATAAAATCTTAAAAATAAATACATTTTTTAAATGCTGAAGAGAGCATTCAGATTTTTAAAATTCTTTTAGTGAATATAAAAGCAAAAGCATTGCCTGAGATAAACTCTTACATAAATGCGTTATGATATTTTTATTAAAAAGCTCATTAAGGGGGCACCTGGGTGGCTCAGTGGGTTAAGCCTCTACCTTCGGCTCAGGTCATGATCTCGGGGTTGGTCCATCGGGGCTGTCTGCTCAGCGGGGAATCTGCTTCCTCCTCTCTCTCTACCTGCCTCTCTGCCTGCTTGTGATCTCTCTCTGTCAAATAAATTAATAAAATTGTTTTTAAAAAGCTCATTAAGGTTAAAACCTAGAAACAACACAAATACCCATCAACAGTAGACTCAAAAAACAAATTGCAAAATGCTCATACAATGGAAAAATACACAGCAGTAAAAATGGGCAAAGTACAGGTCCCACCATCAACATGGACAGATATCAGATACATTATGTTGAACAAAAGGAGCAATTCCCAGGAGCACATGGAGTCTGATTCCATTTTTGTTGAGATTAATAATGGACAAAACTAAAAATAGGTATTATTTAGGGCAACAGACGTAACTTTTACAGTAAAATTGTATGATTACACCATGGTGAGAGGGAGGAAGAGTGATGTGGTCAAGAAGGGAGTGATGGCGACAGAATGGAGAACCTCAAAGTCAATGCTCTGTCTCTTCAACGGGGTATTTACTTATTGATCTTCTTCAACCCGTACATACACTCATACATATGATATACTGAACTACAAAAAATTCCACCACACTGAAAAGCATGAAACGAGATCTGAACTAATAGAAAAATGTGCTATGTTCTCATGAAAATACCATACTATAAAAGTATACAATCTTCCAAAATTGATAGATATTTAATTTAATTCCAATTGGAATCCCAACTTGTCACATGCAGAAGTAGGTAACACTTTCTTCTTATTTTAAAAGATTTATTTATTTGAGAGAGAGAGAGACATGTATGTGCAAGGGGAGAGGCAGAAGAAGAAGGAGAGAGAGAATCCTGAAGCAGACTCCCCACTGAGCCTGGAGCCAGAGGGATGCAGGGCCCAACCCCAGGACCCTGAGATCATGACCTGAGCCAAAATCGAGTCAACAGCTTTACCAACTGAGACACCCAGGTGTCCTAGATAACACTTTCTTAAGGTTCCCATGGGATGAAAAATGCCTAAACATAATCAAATCAGTCTTATATTGACTTAAAAATAGACAAACTAATAAAATAATACAGAACTCACAGTTAATCCCAGTTAATAATTGAATTTAATATATGACAAAGACTAGGGAATTAACAGTTGAATTAGTCAGTGTTGTTCACCCAAACAGTTTTCTAACTAGAAGACAAAAAAGCTGAGCTCCTATCTTACACTATATACAAATCTAAGAAGAATTGAATTCTCATCTGTAAAGAATAAGACAAAAATATTAGAACAAAATATCGGAAACTAGATGTACAATCCGAGAGTTGGGTATACTTTCTTAACCAAGACATGAAGACAGAAGTTATCAAAGAAAAAAATAGCTTTCAACATTTTATTATGACAAAGATGCCATAAATGAAGTTAAAAGAGAAAAAGGGGGAAAAAAAGAGAAAAAAGAAATCCTATCAGATTTGAAAAAAGATGAAAAGTTTAAATCTGTTACCAAAAGAACTCACAAAAGTCCAGGAAGGCTGCACCATATGTGCAGACTGTTGGCAGGTGGTGATAAAGAACCAGCGCATGTATGAAAAGATACTCAACTTCATGAACAGGAGAGGAGATGAGAATCAACATAACAACGTGCAAAAATTGGGAAAAGTTATAATATCTACCACGGACAAAAATTAGTGCTGAAATTAAGGAGAAGTATGAAGGATGCTTTAATGCACTGCCCGTAAAATGTACATTATTGCAGCCTTTTGGGAAAGCTCTCTGATGACATTTATTGCCTTTTTAAATATTTATACGCTCTAATGAGCGATCCTATCCAAAGACTTCCTCTCATAGCATAGAAGGTCCCGTCAGTGCAGTCCGCAGCCCGCAGCCGTGTTCCCAGGGACAAAAATACAAGAAGTGAAGGCAAAGCTCCTCAGGAGGGAGATTGGAAATACGTTGTACAGCCGTTAAAAGAATGTTAAACGGGGGCGCCTAGGTGGCTTTGTCGGTTAAGTCTCTGCCTTGGCTCAGGTCATGATCTGGGGGTCCTGGGATCAAGCCCCAAATGGGGGGGAGCCTACATCTCCCTATCCCTTTGTCCCCCACTGCTGATGCTGTCTCTCTCTCTCAAATAAATAAATAAAATCTTTTTTTAAAAGGATGCTAAATGAGCCATTTGGATGTTCTTCATTTCCCTTCTCTTAGGGCCTGTTTTTCTCTCAGCTCATTTAGCCTCTATTTTCCGCAAGTACCCGTGCATCCTAGGCTTTCTGCTCATCCTTGCACATGAAGGAGGGGCAGCCTGCACGGGCACTATGCACATGTATATTTGCATCCATTGCAACAAATATACACAATCTGTTACGCTACACATATGTTTTTTTAAGAAGATTTATTTTATTTATTTTTTAGAGACAGAAAGAGAGAGAACAGGGGGAGGGGGAAGGGCAGAGGAAGACAGAATCTCAAGCAGACTCCCCGCTGAGTGAGGAGCCCCACGCAGGGCTCGTCTCATGACCCTGAGAGCATGACCTGAGCCAAAATCAAGAGTCAGACGCCTAACTGACTGAGCCACCCAAGTGGCCCTACACATAAGTTTTTGCAACCCAAATTTGTTCATAAAGGAGCGGTAGTTGAGGGAAATGGTGCCAGTATAAATGACAGTCACGTTGGTGGCATATGTGATTTTCTCCCCAGTGTTAGATAACGTTCTATCCCACCAAGTAACAACAATCGAGCAAGTTCCTGGTTTCACTCCCATCTCAGGATGCTTTGAGAGCAGCACCCCAGGGTCTGGGACCTAGAGATTCCTGGACATCAACTCAAAGGCCAAGTCGATATCTCTGTCTCTCCACATATTAATTAGAATGGTTTCAACTGCAAGTGACTTAAGCAAGAGATGACTTGTTCAGTCACATACTAAAATGGCAAGGGTCACTTCTGCTTCAGGCACTGTTACAATATCCCCCGCAGTGGGTTTTTCCCACCTCCGCTCTGATTCGACAGCTTGTCTTCATTCTAGAGCCCATAGGGTGGTCTTTGGCAGCTCCAGGAAGACCTCTCCTGGTGGCAGTATGGCTGTTACCGCTCCAACTCTACAGCCTTCCAGGTTCAAGTTCAGCCTAAAGAGCCAGAGCCTTTTCTGGTAGTCTTTGGGGTATACTCTGATGGGACAAGTTTAGGTGTGCCCACTCCTGAAACCACAACCATGGTCTGGGGGAAATGATCTGCTGCTTGGTCCAAGCTTGGGCCACATCCTTTATCCCTGGAACTGAGGCTAAAGCCCCACCGTGAACGCATAGCCAGACAGTGAGGAAAACAGATCTCCCAAACGGAGAGGAAATGGAAACCCGGGGCTGTTCCTTAAAAAGGGGAGAATGAATGCCAAGGCTACTTTGTCATGAGATCCCATACTAACATTAGTCCATTGGTTCTCAAAAAGCATTTTCCCCACCTCACTACATTTCAAATTTCAACCAAGAAAAGATAGGTACCATGAGAAAGTTTCCAAACGGTTCTGATGTATCTCCTAGTGGGAATGCCCTGATCCCACGCTGGAAATCGCAGCCCTACTCAGTGACCACCCAAATACGTGCCGTTAATCACAATGCGAATGGAGTGTAAATAGCTCAGACACATTCCGTGCACAGCTGGAAGAAATAATTCGTGCCATTTATTGATTCATCCAACAAATATTTAGAAGGTGTCCTCCCAAGTCTCCCTAATATCACTCCTGTGTATACAAATGGGAGGGTTTGTTTACCATTGTAATTCACTGCTGACTTCCAAACTTACATTTACAGGCCACATCAGCCATCCACAGGAGACTGGCCCACTGGAAGCTTATACCAGAATATGGCCCGTGCTTAAACAGGAAGAGAGCTGACACACGGCAGCACAGGAGGACCTTGAAACAAGCCAGTCACAGAAGAATAAATATTGTGTGATTCCACTTATATAAGGTACTTAGAGCATAAAATTCACAAAGACCGACAGTAGAAGGTGGTTACCAGGGGCGACAAGGAAGGCGGGGGGACGTTAATGTTTAATGGGACAGAGTTTCAGCTGGGGAAGATAAAACGTTCTAGACACATGTGATGGCTGTATGACCGTGGGAATGTGCTTAATGTGACTGAACCTTACATTTAAACATGGTTAAAATGGTCAAAAAAAATTACACAAAAATAAATTAATTAAATAGCATGAGTAGGTAGCAGAAAACAACAAAGACTTCAAACTCTGGTGTTACTTCCTACAGAAAATACAACAAATAATGCGGGAAGTTTAAAGAAATAAAATAGATCCTCAGCAGCGTGACTGAGGAACAAGAGAGGGTCCAAAGAGGAGATAAGGTTTGAAAAAACCGCAACGATAACGTCCAGAAATGTTTAACAAAAATCTAAAATTGCACAGAAGGTTTAAAATCAGATTATAATAACTAGGGAGTAATGAGTAAACTCGGCAAATAATTATGAAGAAGTTATCCGGAATGCGGCAGGTAGAAACAGAGAGGTGGAAAGTGTAAAACAGAAAAGGAACAAGGAGATCGGGAGGCTGTAGTGACAAGGTCCAACTCAGCTCTGACCAAGAATTCGTAGGGAATTACAGGGAAGAGTGCAGGAAAGGGACTGATCTCAGACATAACTCAGAGTTTCTCAGGTTTTACAAACCAAAAGTGAGGGGGCACCTGGGTGGCACAGTCAGTTGAGTGTCTGACTCTTGGTTTTGGCTCAGGGTCCTGATCTCAGGGTTGTGGGATCGAGCCCTGGTTCCGACTCCACGCTCAGGATGAAGTCTGCTGCAGACTGTCTCTCCCTCTCCCTCTGCCCTCCCCCCTCTGCGTGCATGTGCTCCCTCTCTCTCTCAAGTAAATAAATCTTTAAAAACAAAAGTGTGAATTCTGGGACTCAGAATTCTTTAAAATAATTCCTCAGGAAGAATTTTTTAAGGGAAAATAGATTCATACACACCCACATTCAGAAGTAAATCTTCAAAACACCAAAGAAAGGGGAAAGATCTTAAAAGCCGTCAGAATCGGTTACATTTTTTTTTAAAGATTTTATTTATTTTTTTTGTCAGAGAGAGCAGAAGCATGGAGAGCTGCAGGCCAAACAGGCAGAGGGGGAAGCAGGCTCCCTGCCAAACAAGGAGCCCGATGTGGGACTCCATCCCAGGACCCTGGAATCATGACCTGAGCCGAAGGCAGATGCTTAACCAACTGAGCCACCCAGGCACCCCAGAACTGGTTACATTTCGTTAAAGGAAGAATTGTCTATCCAGTGAAACTATTTCTCTCAAGCTGGGTATAATAAAGAATATTCTGATCAAGATAAAGTGAGAAGGTTTACAACCAAGAGACCTTTACTTTTAAAGAAATTAGAAAGGATATACCTTAAGGAAGAAGAAAAAGCAGTATCAGAAAGAAGCCCAGAATTACAAGAAGAAAAGGAGAGCTTTTTGTTCTTAATAAAAACATGAGCAAATCTAAGCAAACATTGAGTACACACAAAAGAATAAGATATCTAATTTGAGAGGTTAAAATAAACCAAGACAGAACCTGAAATTTAAGACAAGGAGATCGTATAACAAGGAGCATTCCAAAGGCATTATATTTTTCAGATAGAGGATAGGATATCAATTACCTTTAGAATTGTTTGATTAAGTGTGCAAGTGTCTTTTTTTTTTTTTAATATATCAAGTGGATTGGGGCACCTGGGTCCCTCAGTGGCTTAAAGCCTCTGCCTTCGGCTCAGGTCATGATCCCAGGGTCCTGGGATCGAGCCCCGCATTGGGCTCTCTGCTCAGCAGGGAGCCTGCTTCCTCCTCTCTCTCTGCCTGCCTCTCTGCCTACTTGTGATCTCTGTCAAATAAATAAATAAAATCTTTTAAAAAAAAGATACCAAGGGGATAAAAATAATTATTAATAAAAAATAATAAAATATATAATGATAATAAAATAATAATTAATCAAAAATAATAATAAATCAGAAATCCTCATGAAGGGGTGGCCTCTAGAGGGGCTGGGAGAGAAATGAACTCAGCGGGTAAATACCGAAGAAGTTCATAGCAGCCCCTAGCGTTGAAAACGAACAGTTGTGATGTCTCCTTCTTACCTGAGAAGGGATTTTTTTAAATAAGAGTTGACAGTTTCTCCTAAACCTTCATTGCACATGTTTTATGAACGGTTCTTTGGTTCGGAGTCTCCAGGGCCTTCTTTGCTCGGTTTGAGACAATGGGGTTTTACCAGTCAGATATCCAGAAGCATATCCGAAGAGACCGTGCTCTTCGCAGTGGCAAGAAATAGTGAAGGAACGCTGGGATGCTTTCCCAGGAAGTTTGCCCAACTGCCCCTGCCCTGGGTAGCTAACGGAGCAGAGGGTGGGGAAATCACCAGGTGCCTCCCAGACTGAGCAAGGACAGACACCACCCACGTCACTACATCCGCAGGATGGAGCTGAGCCAAGAAAGTCACAACCCGGTCCCTAAGGAGGCCCTGCCCTTCATCCCTCTTCCAGGTCCCAGGCCCTCCCAGTCCAGCAGCCCAGGCTACGCCAGAGCGGGGAGTCGAGCTCCAGCCAGTGCAATTTTAAAAATGAACAGCACTGGGTCTTGAACACTAAATGTGAGGCCATTTCCAGGTAATGGAATCTGGAATCTGGTCCTGATGCTAAAGGACCCCATATCCAACAAGAAAATGGGGAGTTGACAAAACACAGTTAAAAGCAGGGATGAGAGGGGTGTCTGGGAGGCTCAGGGAATTGAGCCTCTGGCTCTTGATCTCAGCTCAGGTCTTGATCTTGAATTCGAGCCCTGCATTGGGCTTCAAAACAAAGTAAAGCAGTGATGAGAGAATGAGGCCATTTCCTGTTTATACTCTGGTTTTAAATCCTCCAACAAATACAAACCGGCTTGGGATTACTTGCCTGACCCCATGTCAGGTTCCGGAGGTTGTTTCCATCTGTGTATACACAGTTTCAACACCAAGATGGAGCCATGCAGACAGACCCGTAACTGGGGGCTTTTCTAAGGAAACAAAAGCAGGAGAGAAGGGTTTGGCATCTGATTTCCTACAGAAAAGGACAAGATTCAGAAACTTCCAGGGCTAGTCACGGGATGGGGAGAAAAGGGCCAGAGAGAGGGAGCAGCACCACCTTCCCTCCGAGACTTAGCAACTCTCAGGGGGAAAAACGAAGTTCCCACACTCCGACATTAAAAGACTATTTCATGCAAAAACATCCAAAAAACAAAACCAAACAAACAAAAAACCAAAAAACTACCAAGCTGACATTTATTTACATGACATTTAGTATGAAAAACGAAAAACATTTCTATCTGATCTGGCCATAAATGGACTGGTGTAGAAACACTGGTGCACAGAAATTAACAGCCTCTACCGAGTTCTCACAAAGAATTAAAACGAAATGATGAAATGCAAGGAGGCTCGCTCCATATCTGAATATGCCCAGCAAGTCAGCCACGTAGGATCATCTCCCCCCACGCTTCTCGAACTGCACTCAGCCCAGGAAGGACCACCTTGTGCATCTTGTGAAAATGGAAATTTTGATTCAGTGGGTCTGGGGTGGGGCAGAGTGTATCTCCAGCAAGCTCTCCAAGTTGCCCCGAGTTGCCTATGCCACAGGCCAGCGCATCTGGGACACATTCACACTTGAGGCTCCCGTCAATCACCCAATAAAACTAGCCACTCCCCCCCCACGCCCCTGGGGTTCCCAGAAGACCTGGTAGTAAAGCTTTCAGGTTTTGTGACCCATTCAGTCTCCGTTAAGACTGCTCACCTCTGCCCTTGGAGCGTAGACAGTGTGTGAGCAAATGGCTGTGGTTGTGTTTCAATAAAATTTTATTTACAGAAATAAGCGACAGACCGGATTTGACCCTCAGGGTGAAATTTACCAACCCCTTTCCAATACTCTGAACATACTTCTGGGGCATGTCTGTGGCCTTTTTACACAAGCTTATTTACAAACCTCTGTCGACGGACTAGGCGGCGAGGGAGCCCTGGGGAGAGAGACGCAGGCCCCGCATCCTGAAGCCCCCCACGCAGGGCCATGCCTCACTCATTCTAGCAGCTCTGCACCTGCTCAGCACGGCCCCGTGAGGCAGCACTGTGCGGTGGGTGAAGGTGGGGCCTCGGGGGCAGTCTGCCTGGATTTGAAGACTAGTTCTTCCCCTGTGGTCTGCCAAGGAGGGATAAACCCTACCTCACGGAGATTTAATGAAGCCACACGGAGATGCTAGCCTCTCGACGGTGTTGGAATCAGAAGAAAAAAAAAAAGCCAGAATAACAATCATTTGTTAATTCTAAAGACCATAACCTGCTTTCTTACCCTTCAGAAATGCTTATATCTGTATATGCATAGTATTTATTAATAGAGGTATAAAGAAAATGAAAAATGTTTTTTAAATTCTTCATATCATTTAAAAAGAAAGTGAAAAATAATGCGGGGGGTGTGTGAGAATGTGTGTGTTTGTGTGTGTGCATGTGTGCAGGTGTGGAGAGCGAATAAACTCTACTGTAGAAAGGAAGGAAGGAAGGAAGGAAGGAAGGAAGGAAGGAAGGAAGGAAGGGAAGAAGGGAGGGAGGGAGGGAGGGAGGGAAGGGAGGGAGGAAGAGACGGAAGGAGAGAGGAAACAGTCTTGTTTCATGCCTCACATAGTTCTATAACCCCCGCCCAGAAAGTTATAATCAAAATTACAGATGCTTAAAGACAATCTCAGCAGGCAAAAAGATTCTAAGTGTATGAGAGTTACTTTCGCTTTACTTTCAACACAAGGAAATCGTAAAAAGGAAGTTTGCCCTTGGGATATAGAGTGGAACATAATTAAATTTAGTCTTACTGGGACCTTGTTTCCATGTCGCAAACTGGCCCTCATTTAAAGCCAAACATATCAGCACAGAGGAAGGCATTTTCATGGCACACCATGAGCAGAAGCAAGGGAGACCACCTCTTTTCTGGCCAAAATTATTTTTCCTGTTGTTTCTGTTTAATCAGCGTTGGAGAAAAGGTGACAACACCTGTTCCTTGAATTGAGGCCATTGGGGTGGGAAGAGGAGGAGGCTGGAACAGTGACCAAAGGACAGGCAAGTGGGAGAGGCAGGGCAGTGAGGGGTCCTGAGGAGGGGACTTTGTCCTCTCCAGAGGCCCTGGGCTACTCTAACTGGGGGCATGCGGAGGCCCAGGCAGGCTCTGCAGCAGCTCACAGGATGATGGTAGCCACAGTCTTCTCCTTGGCAGGGGAGGAAGGCACTGAGTTTTCCCCCAGTAGCTTTTTCTCTGACCCTTCCTCATTCTGAAAAAAACAAAAACAAGGGAAATCAATCATTGCTGGAGAAAAGATGGAGCCTAGTTAGCTTCCTAGAACTTGAAATCAGGTAAAAGAAAGAAGGAGGGGAAGGAAAATGTACAGAGGAGGGGGAGCTACCCAGAGATCTGGGATAGGAAGCACAAAGGAGGTCCTGAAGGGGCGGAGGGCAGCAGCTAACCCAAACACGGTGCTAGCACACGCTCCCCAAATGGCAAAGGACACAGCTGAGTGCTGGAAAGAAGCCGAGTGATGCTCCTGGCCCTGATGTCCCTCCCTGTTCCCAGAGAGTCACCAAACAAACCCATTCTTTCCCTGGTCCCTCCCCGACAGCTCACCAGGGGCCGGGAGCTCTGGCCACACAAGCTCCAAAGCCCCATGCTCAGGGAAGCCAAGGATATGATCAGCTGCAGGACACAGACAGCCAGGAGCAGAGCACGGATGCCTAGGAACAAATCCTGCAGATGCAGGAAGCAAAACGACACAGTCAGGAGTCTGCTCCTCTGATTCTGCTCTTGCTACCACCTTATCAACCCGGCCAGATACCAGACTCTGTCCAACTGACCACTTTCCAACCATGGGGCAGCCATAGCGTCCACCCCATTGGCTTGTCTGCCATGTGACCTGACCACACCCTGTGAAGAGCTGGGTCTATTTCTCCACCCTTAGAATCTGGAACAGCTTGCAACTGTTTTGCACAAGGTACAGTGGAGGTGACACTAAGCCAGTCATAGGGGTAGCCTCTCATTGGCCTGGTGGCTTCCATTTCCCACCTCCTGAAATATTCGCAGTGAGAGACTTCCTGTTGGAAGCTAGTTGCGATGCCAGGAGAAGCCCAAGCCTGATGGAGAAGCCATCATAGGCTCTCTGGTGGACAGCCTCAGCTGAGCTCCCAGCCATGTGAGCGCCATCTTGGACATCCTGCCATCCTGAAGATCCGACCTGATCAAGCTCTCAGATGGCCTCCCCCACCCCGCCGCACTGACGTCTGACTGCAACTGCATGAGAAAACCCAAGGGAAGACTGCTTTGACCCCAGCCAGCCCACAGACTGGGAGAAGTAATGATATATGACGACCCTCAGCCCCAGCATGTTGGGTGTTGTGTTATGCAGCAGTAGGTAACTAGGACAGCCGCACACCGGAAAAGATAGAAGGATGTTCCGTGACATCCTCATTAACTGCTCTTTGCACGTCATCCCCTTTGAGTCAGAAATTCTTATGCCATGAGGGTCTGAGAAATGTCTCCAGCTTAAGTTAAAACCTCCTGAACCACAGACTAGGATGAGGCCCACACTCCAAGAATCTACATCTCTGCCTGCCAGTGCCCCAGCTCCTTGGGAACAGATCGTTGTGTGGGTCCCGGAAGACTGGACCCCGTTCTCACCATCAGCATTTGCATGTAGGCTCTGCAACTGTCTTCATTCCACCATGATGTGCGAGTCCTTTGCCACCTCCCTTTGTACCCAGCAGTCGTGTTGGGAAGATCTGGGGAGTCACAGGCGGAATCGATGTAAATGAAACCATCACCTGGCATGGCCAGGCTGTTCACACAGAGAACAAGGGCAGCCACGGCTGTGGCGACACTGGCCAGCGTAAGCAGACTTGATGCACAGCCCTAGAAGGGAAAAGTGCAGGGTACAGAACCTCCTTAGTGAGAGCCACGAGGTCCTGGCCCCAAACCTGTCTCTTCTTCCTCACTTCCTGCCCCAGGAAACCCTCCCCAGCCCTCCAGATAAGATCCTGAGACATTACGAACCAAAGGGAAGAAGACAGAAAAATAGAGAAGAAAAACAGAATAGGAGGGGGCAGAGGACACCCAAGACTCACGGAGAGTTTGCCCCGGTGCTTCTCACGGACGATGGCCCCAGCTCCTGCTACAACAGCCTGAAGAGAGAAGACGGCAGAAAAGGCCTCTAGTTTACTCTCCTGAAGCGACCACCCCACCCATTCCCAGGACAGCCGATTCGAAGCAGGATCCAAGGGACTGGCAAAGACACGGAACTTATGGACAGGACTCCGTCACAGCTGCCCTGCCTGCCCAGCCTGGCCTTCAGAAGGGAGTGGCAGGGATGCGCTCGCCCCTCAAGGCCGCTTCCTCATGGCAAAGGGCATTTGGATCCGGGTCTTTGGTTTCTTCCCCAAGTCCCTGCCCCAGATCCCTTGCCCAGAACCACTCGCTTGACAGGCTTACAGCCCCTTCCTCACTCACCACAGACCCTGCCCAGAAGGCACAGCCAGAGGCATGCAGGTTAGTCCAAGGCCCGAAGGAGAGCAGCACTCCCAGAGCGCAGCTTACGGCCCCCAGCAGGATCTGGATCACCTGCAAGACAGAGTGAGAAGCCAACTCCCTTCCCCCCAGCCCAGACGCCCCAGGACAGGCCACCCAGCTCCCGCCTAGATGGCTGTCCTCTCCTTTTCTTGTCTTGACCTCTCTGCACCTCTGATTATGGAAGGTTCTGTCGCCTTCACATCCACGAAGCAGCGTGTCGTGGCTCTCTTCCCCTCCCCCTGACATGACTGGCTTTTTATCATTACTTTTTCCTCAATTCCACTTTTGGTCATCCCACTGGATGAGTCCCACTTTTTTCTCCTCGATCCCCCTTAAGAATCCCACCATCTTGTCCAGGAGAAGCCGAGAGGACCCCTTTCAAGAAGGAGGGTCAGCGGGCAGCCTTCAGGGCTCGTCAGCAACAGGGTCCCTTCACCTTTCAAGCCACAGGTACTCTTCGGGGACGGCCACCCAGCCACCCAGCCCCCGGTGAAGCAGGCAGTGAATGCAATAGCCATTTCCACCCAACGCAGCTCTCCCAGAAGAGGCCGTCCCTGCCCCCAAGCTCCCCACAGGCCCTCATCAGGCCTGCGTCAGGATCTGGTGGCTCCCCTTGCCCAGTCTTGCTCCCTCCTTTCTCATTCCTAGGTGTGACCCTCCAACAAAACTTTGGCACATTTCACTCTGACTCATGTCTGCTTCCTGGAGAACCCTGCTGTCACTCCCTCTTGGCAGTCACCACCTGCTCAGCCCACCAGCACCTCAGATCTGTCACATCCAAGTTCCACTCCTCGCTCGCACTTCCAGTGTCTGCCTTGCCCACCTTCCAGGCCCTCAGGCTCCTGGTTACCAACACGCCAAACCTCACCATGTTCTTGGATTCTTCTCCTTCCTTGTACCCCAAGCCCACTCACCCCCAAGTCATGGAGATGTCATCTGCAGATGATGGAGATTCCTCTCTCTCCTTGTCATTTCTGCTGGGCCCAGGCAGGCGCAGACCCTCCACCCTTATTCCCTGGACACTTCCTGGCTGGGAGGCAGGTTCGTAAACAGGGAGGCAGCCTTCCCACTACTGACGCTGATTCAGGACACTTCTCACCTTGTCAGTCAAGCAGTAGGGCCCTGGGCTGCATTTCTAGTCCGATCTGCCCTGAGTCCCATTCTCTTCACTCTGAAAGAACTTGACCAGTGCTTTCTGGCTTCTTCAACCCTGCTCCTGCCATTTTTCTTGACCTGGCATTCCTTTCCTTCCATCTTTCATCTCTATCTGTCTACACATACTCTTCCTCCACACAAGGTCTGGTTCAGATGCCAACCGCCGCAGGTCGAACCCTAGGAATGTTACCTGCTCTACCTTTCATTCTAGGCATGTGTGTATGGTGGTGTGATCCCTTCTGACGGATGCTGAGCTCTTTTAGGCTATAGCCTAAGGACTCTCTGTAGTTTTCCCTGAAGTGCCTATAATATTGCCTCGCATCTTCGGGCCCTCAGTCCTCCTGGGTTCCATGAAACTCCACTAACAGTCACCTGTCCCCCACCTCCGGCTGGGACCACCCTCACTGTACCAACGAAGAGGCCCATCGTTCTTTTCCATCTAAATGTGTGGGGCAACCTACCAAAACTTTCTTTTCCCAAAAAAGTTGAGATACAAAGAGTAAGTTCTCATGAGGACTCAACCCACTTTTTCTTTTCAACCCGTTGAAGGGGAGTTACCATCCTCTGTAGAGCCCACTCCTCTTACCCCCAATGTCAGCTGTCCGTAGCTCATCCTGGCCTTGGAAGGGGCCGTGTCCCGAGGGTGAGAAAAGACCTCCTTCAAGGAAGCCCCAGCTTTTAACAGTTGAGCCAAAGCTGATTCCTGGTGGATGTGGATATTGATGTGGCTGGGCTGGGACAGCGTAGAGGCCACATCGACCCCATTCACGGTCACCACGTTTTGGGTCATCCTGCCTGCTGGGGAGAAGTGGTACAAAAGTGAGGTCTGGGAAGCAGCGAAGATAAAAAGGAATACGTTGCATGAGTAAAGGGAGAGAACAGTCCCTTGTCAAAATCCAAAGGGTCTTCCCAGAGCAGGTAGCAGTGTCACAGTGGCCTTAATCTGGGATGCAAACCCAAACCACCTCTAGAGTTCTTCACCACATATATTTCTGGACCTCTCCCCAGAATGGTCTGACACAGTCTGTCTGGGTCTCGGGTTGGGCAAGGAAAGGAATCTGAATTAGTTCAGGGACTTAGTATATATATTTATACATAATACTTCCATATGGTTAAAAAATTCAAAAGATACAAAAGGATATACCTTTAAAACCCTCCCTCCCATCTTTCTTTCCCAGTCACCTAGTTTCCTTCTAGTTGGAAACTAAAGTTATCATTTTTTACATATCCTACAATGACTTTTTTTGTATAGGAAAGCATATAAAATATATTCTCCTCCCCCTTTTCCCACAAAGAGCAGGAGACTAAACACACCATCTACACAATGATTTGTTCACCGAACTATGTTTTGAAGATAATTGTACATCAGTCCATGAAATGCTTTCTCACTCATGTGTCTGGCTGCCCAGCGTTCCATTATCGGAATGCATCATGATCGTTTCCAGCAGGCTCTTATTTTTTTAAGATTTTATTTATTTATTTGAGAGAAAGAGAGAAGAGAGAGAGAGAACATAAACAGGGGGAGTGACAGAGGGAGAGAGAGAGAAGCAGGCGTCCCTCAGAGGAGGAAGCCCAATGTGAGGCTTCATCCCAGGCCCGTGGGATCTTGACCCAAGCCAAAGGCAGAGGCTTAACTGAGTCACCCAGGTGCCCCTCAGTCAGCTCCTATTGATAGACATCGATTTCCTCTTGCAAACAATGGGGAATTACCAGGTCAATGGGAACATGCATGTGTCATCTTAATAGATACTGCTCTGTGTGGGGCTACCCCCATGCCATCCACAAGCAGAAGCAAGGTCAAAGCACGTCCACTGCCCCTCTCCATGGCCAGCAGGAGGTGTCAGCAAATTTTTTAATCTTTTTCAAATGTCTATCAGGAAAATTACATCTTATTAATTTAAAATGATTTTAATCAATTTTATGCAGCAAAATGCCCCCTTTTCAGGGGGCATCTCAGTGAGGTTTGACAAATTCATACATTTGTACAACCCCAACCACCATCATGGTAGAGAACATTTCTCTTTGCAAAAAATTCCATAATGTTCTGTCCCCAATAAACCCCTCGACCTCTGGCCCAAGGCAACCACTGATCTGCTTTCTGTGACTATCCCAGTATAGTTTCAATCCATAGTTCTCTTACAATGAGTAATACTGGACTGGTCATCTTTTCATATGTTTAAGACACTGTTTTTTCCTTCTTTTGTGAGCTCTTTGTTCATAGCCAAGTCCTTCTTGTTTTACTGCTATGTTTTGTATAGGATCCCGGGTATTCGAAAAATTATCATCTGTAACAGGATTTCCAGATATTTCTTTACAATTTGTGATCTATTTTCTGGTTAACCAGTTTCCATCTTTATTCTGATTTCTGGGTTTTATATCATACTTAAAAAGGACTTTCCCACATCAAGATTATAAAATAATTCTCCCCTGTTTTCTTCTAAATAGTGTTATGCTTTCAGTTTTCACATTTAAATGTTGATCCATCTGGGGTTTATCTTGTAAGTTGGAAGGTACAGATCCAAGTTGCTGTGGGGTTTCTTTCCCCAGATGGTTGACTTCTGAAGGGTATGTTCTGTTCGAGGAATATATTATCTTTCTCCTACTGATTTAAAATGTTCTCCTGAGCAAAAACAAAATTCTCCTGGGAATTCAGATCTATTCTAGTCTTTATATTCTATTGTTAAGTGTGGTGAGTTAGGCACCATCACCACGATTTTAATGACGAGGACGGAGTTTAATATTTAATTGAACTATTTCGTGAACCCCCCCCATGTTATTTTTTCTTTTATTGCCTTTTTTGCTAGGTTACGTCTCCATATGCACTTTGGAATCAACTTGCCCAGCCGCAAAAGCAATCTTCCGCAGTAATTCTAATGGGCATCCTCCTTCAGCATCCCTGATGGAAATCATGACCGTTGTAACAATTCTAACATCAGCAAGATGGCGACCCTAGAGTCTTCCCTTGTATTCTATGTCCTTCAGAGCAGTGTCATTCTTGTACCCACCTGGGCAGAGTAGTACTCTAAAGGCAGAGTATAAAGCACAGGTGTTGGACAATTCTGCAGATGCACAAGTAGGTTCAGATTTGTTCACTGATACACTCAAGGATCAGCCAGATCTCCCCCTTGGGCCCCAGGAGCCAGCATCATGGGGCAGCCCTGAATGTGCCTTGGGCTGGGCACCACCACTTCCCCCACCACACTCCAACCCAGGCTCAGCCAAGCCCCCTGCTTGTCTGCTGGACCAGGCCGTCCCATGAGGACTCTCCTCCCATGCCCCCTGGGCTCCACAGTGTGAGGCTTGTCCCTGCTGCTCTGGCCATTCTCTCTGCCCTGCTCTTCCCAGTGCTTCTGAGGCTGGGGAGAGAGGAGCAGGACCCGTGCCACATCCGGGGCCCTCCACCTTCCAGCTTCACTCTGGAGGAGCTCTCACCACCCAGCCTCCTGAGCATCAGCCTCTGCACCGGGCAGGCCCGGTGAGGCATCTGCAGCCAGACACACGCCCCCCACCCAGGTCACACCCTGTCGAGGGCATCCCTCCGCACCCCTAGCAAGTCCTGTGGGAAATGGGAATGAGGAGAGAGCAGTATCCTGGGAAATAGGATGGGGGCTTTGGGGACTGGCATTGGAGACTCCTCAAGAGAGCAAGGTCCAATGGTGAGAGTCTCCTGGGAAGGGGCCACCTGGCCTGTGGGGGCCCTGCTCACCTGCTGTCCTCTGGGAGCCTCAGCAGAGCAGGCCTGGGAGGATCAACCCTCAGCTGAGGAACTGTAGTTGGGAAAGAGAAGAGTAGAGGGAAGGCGTGGAGGGAGGAAGGTCTGACCTTCAGCTTTGCAACTTCCCAGAAAACAGCTGGGGCAACGGGGCCCCTCTAGGGGGATTCTGTCTTGAGTTGATCACCAGGCTGGTGAGAAAGGCAGAGTGCACGCATGTGAGTATAAACACACACACACACACACACACACACACACACACACACACACACACGTACTCTGACTGACTCTCACAACACAGATGGGGCCCACACCCACAGCAGCCACAGACCCGTGTTCAGAAAGTACCTGCCCAAGTGGTCATGGGGGAGAAGACAGCTTCCCGGGCTTTCCCAGGGCTCTTCAGCTTTTTGGGCTCCCAGGCCTCCCACCTCTCAGGCACGCTCTAGTCTGGAGCCCAGGGATGGGCAGGCAGCTGGAAACCCCCCACACAGGGGCCCCTCTGCCAGGCTGTCTTCTCCAAAGGACGCTGAAGTTCACCACGCCCCTCCCCCACCCTGCCCTTCTGGTGTTCCACCAACCTCTTCCTCCATCCGCTGGGTTTCCAGCTCCAGCTCCAGCCCAGCCCAGCCCAGCCCAGCCGGCCATCCCTGCAGGCGCACTCACCCGCAGGGGCTCCTAAGGAGAGCAGGTGAGGCGGGTGACAGCCAGGCAGGCCTTTTCCAGGACCCCTCCTCGCCGGACTCCCCACCCAACCCCTCACAGGCCTCCAAAGCCTGGCCCAGAGCTTGCTGGGGATGGAGGGAGGGAGGGACCAACCACCAGTGGAGAATGGACTCCAGGAAGGCGGCAGGAGCAGAGGCCAGTGTGTCCCTGCCTGATGTCCAGTCTGGCTGGCCTTGCCCTCCACCTTCACCCGCAGCCTGTCCCTTCATTGCTGGGGGCGGGAGCGGACAGCAACTTGAATAGGCCAGGCAGAGACATGACTCTTGGTGGACAGGGAGGTATTTAGGGGCTGAGGGGTGTCTCCAGGCCCGTCTGCACAGTAGTTACAGCAACAGGACCTGGGGTTCTGGGGTTCAGAAGCGGGGCCCTGGTGTTCAGCCCCATAGCCTGATGCCTCAGGGTGGGGATCGGGATGGCAGGCTGGTGGAAGAGGGTGGAGAGGTGAGGACTGCGAGGCACTGCTTGGTCCAGACCCTGACGCGGTGGGAGGATGAGGGGACAGTAGACCTGGGGTGAAGGGGGAGGCTCCAGCGGGCTCGGCCGTCGTAACAGCACCAGCAGAGCCAGGCCGTCCTGACCCAACACCCTTGAGAAAGGGCCAGCAACTTTGTTCTGTGACAGGGACCCCCACCAGCTTCAAAGGCCAATGGGATCTTTGAACAGGTCATCTGCCAACTTTTCCTTGCTGTCCCTCCCCCTTCCTCTCTCTCAGACAGATGTCCGCAAGCATGGAGACAGTTGACAGTGGTGAGGTGGCCCCTGGGGCCCCAGAGCCCACCCGCATCGACGTGCACATCCACCAGGAGTCAACTCTGGCCACGCTCTTGGTACACGTGTGCTCCCAGCTTCGGTCCCCCACCCCGGATGCCATCTCCCGGACGGGGGGCCGGAGCCGGCTGCTGGTGGCCTCCTGGGTGAGTAGGGGCCCAGAAGGGCCCTCAGGCTCCCTGTGTCAGGGAAAGAGGAGCCTGCTTCTGCTGTGCACACCCATGGCCAGCCTCTCTGAACTGGAAACTCAGCCAGTTTTATCTTCTTAGAAATCTGGATCGCCTGTGCTCCGTTTCTGACTCTTTTACTCACTCACTGTCCTTCTCAGTGAAAGCTGAAGGACAGTGGGCTTTGGGCTAAGAGGGTGCAGGAGGGCCATGGCCATTTAAAGTCCTACTCGGTGGAGCCCTGAGCCACCTTCTCCCTCTGCCTGACCCAGTGTGGGCTCCTTCCCCTCCCCGCCCCCTCCCCACTCTCTCTTGTGGTTCCAGCTGTTCACACCTGGAGGTGGCTCATGGGCCCAGGAGTCTGGGAGCCACGTCCTCAGGCTCTTTGTCTCCCTCCAGGTGGTGCAGATCGTGCTGGGGGTGCTGAGTGGCGCCCTGGGAGGCTTCCTCTACTTCTTCCGCTCCTGCACCTTGCGTGACTCTGGAGCTGCCCTCTGGACAGGGGCTGTGGTGAGTCGGGCAGGTGGACGGTGGACGGGCCAAGAAGGGGCAGATTAGCCTCCTGTCAGAGGGGACAGACCATCACCATCATCACCAGGATACTGTAAAATGTGTCACTAGTCGAAAAGCCCTGAAGTTAGCGAGGCTGATCCCCTGTTTCTACAGATGAGAAAATAGCCGAGGGAAACGGTGGTCTGACCAAAGTCACCCGGCCGGCGGTCATGGTTTCCCGCCAGCCTGGCCGCCTCCCCGCCGTGTTCAGCAGCAAACATCAACCAAAGACCTGGGACCCAGCTCATTTCCAGACACTTGCCCTGAGTTAGGCAAGCAGAACGTACTGGAGTGTATATACTCTACAAGACGAGGGCAACTCCTGGTCATTTCCCACTGTCCTCTGCAGGTCCTCCACATGGGGGGAATCCAGTGGGTGCCACGGAACAACAGTGGCGAACGTCCACAGATGCGTGTGTGCGATCTGCGGGAGGGGCTCGGGGGCAGGTCGCAGTAGCACCGAAAGGCCCTTCGGCACACCCGCCCTCACAGCATATTGATGGAGAGAAGAGCCAGAATAATCATCCTGGTCCCCCCCCAATGGCAAAACACTCAGATTAGTTCTAGCATCGCCAAATGGGATTCAAATCTGTCCATCCTCCAGGATGCCCCAGACGTCCTGTTCTGTCAGCGCAGGTGGCGGGCACTGCCGGGACAAGCGCCTGGACCAGAGGCCACCCACAGACCCATCCTGCACGGAGAGCTTCTCCAACAACCTAGGGCTTCTGCGCCCCCATCGAAACCCCCATAAAGCACCATTGCTTTAAAAGGACGGTTTTGGAGAAGGGAAAGAGAAGGGAAGGAAGGCTCTTCGATGTCACTAAATCAGAGGGTCCTGACGCCTCAGGAGTTTGACCCAGGCCTACCTACAGACAACAAAGCTTAGCTCAAAACCTTGGGTCCACATGGAGTGTCCCCAGGAAGGACGGGCGGATGGTTGGCTCTGTCTGCAGGGGTTACCAAGGGAAATGGAAGCAGACAGCTGGAGGGCTCGCGTCCCCTTGCTCACCCCGGTCCTGCTTCCCTTTCTCCCCAGGCTGTGCTGGCTGGAGCCGTCGCCTTCATTTACGAGAAACGGGGTGGCATCTACTGGGTGAGTTTGGGGAAAGGCAGGGGCGGGACGCCAGGCCCAGTAGCTGGAGGCCACCCCTGCCCAGCCTTCTGCCCGGAGCGTGCCCGTCTCTCCCCGGCTGGGCTCCTGGAGACGGAGTCTCCCGGGTCTCACTCTGCCTCTTCTCCTCACCAGGCCTTGCTGAGGACCCTGCTCGCCCTGGCAGCTTTCTCCACAGCTATCGCCGCCGTCGTCATTGGGGCTCATTATTTCCACGAGTACAAGTTTCATTTTAGAAACTATATCTGTCAAGTCTCCTCGACGGGTTTGTCCTGGGCCGCCGTGCCCCAGACCACCCCAAGTCCAGAAGAAACCAGAAGACTGCACCTGTGCCTTTCCTACCTGAGTATGCTGAAGGTAGGTGGGGAGTGGGCGGAGGAAGGGGGGCGGCAGGCGCTGGGCGAGGAGGGCCAAGATGCAAGAGCAAGGCCGGGTCCCCTGTTCTGCACACCCAGCTAGACTGCTGTCACCGCAGCTGCGGCCCTGAACAGACTGGAAACAGTCCCCGTGGTTGGGGGTGTTCCAGACTCGTGGGACACGCAAACCCTGAAATGATCATAAATGAACCAGTGCTGCAGGGGTGCGCAGTGCTCCAGAAGGATTATGTGCATATCCTTCCTGGGTCCTCTCCAGCCTCGGGGCTGCCGGGACACCGAATCGTAGCCCGAGCCCATCTCTGTTCTGAGGAGGAGGCCGAGGCCTGAGAGGAGGGGTTTCTGGCTGCTCTCTGTGTGCTGGACTCGTGAACACCCCCTCCCTCATGCACAGCTCCTTCCTCAGCCCCGCCAGAAGCTACGGGTGTAAGGATGAAGCGTGGGGGGAGGGGGGCCTGTGTTGGAAATGAGGGAGAGCACAGAGCAGATGGCACAGTGACTGGCCCTCTGTCCCCAGGCCCTGTTCATAAGCTTTCAGGCCATGCTGTTGGGTGTCTGGGTTCTGTTGTTTCTGGCATCTCTGGTCCCCCTCTGTCTGTACTGCTGGAGAAGGTCCCAACGTAAGAAGGTGAGTCCCTAAAGCGTGTGTCTGTGTGTTGGGCAGCAGGGGTGTCCAGAGGAGCAGAGATGGAGAAGACGTGGCTTGGGGAGGGAAAAGGACCCTTATAGTGAGCCCCAAGGGGCATCGTGCCTGTCTTTCTACCTCAGTGGGGGCCTGGCCCAGAGAGCCCCTGTCCCTGACCAAGTGGCCCCCCAGGACTAAGACCCCCAGGAAGCCAGGAAAGTCTGTATCTATGCGGGGACGCTGGGGGTCTTGGCATCAGGTACCCTGAGGCTAGTGCTGGTCTGGTGGGCTCCAGAACGAAGCTGTTCTGGAGGAAAGAATTTGCACCTCCTCTCCCCACGCTATCTTGCCCCTCTGCCTCCCTTAGGAAACAGACCAGAAAAAACTGCTGGAAGTGAGGGAAACCCAGATGTGCTTCTCCTGAGTGTTCATGCCTGGACTCTCTCTGGACTGAGCATCCCTGCCTCTGGCTCCTGGGAGAAGGACCGATCTGGGGAAGGAGCCTGCACTGGCTCCACTTGTCCTTCCGCCACCCCCACCCCCACCACGGCCACGGCCACCAATCATGATACCAGTCTTGCCCATTTCTGGCTCACCTTCACCATCCCCCCTGCTTCACAGCCCCTCATGAGCAGCGATGACAATAAACTATCTTGTCGTTTCTCTCAGCTTCTTGCTTAGTTACTCAGGGGACTTCTCTTGGCTGGGCAAGGCTTGGGTGGGGGGAGTCAGTGCAAATCTACCAAGGTCCTCCATCTCCCAGCCCCCCATCTGGGTTTGGAGTTGCCAACCTTGAAAGTAAACTCTCCTGGAGGCTGGTTCTGGGACTGGAGGTCCAAATGCCCGGGCAGAAGGTGAAAGGGGGCAGGGACTCTGAGCCCCTCTCCCTACAATTCAGATGTAAGAGACTGAACGCAGGGCAAACTGAGAATTGGACTTTTGTTGTTGTTGTTGTTTGTAAATAGTGAGAAATAGATGACATAACGCCAAGATGCCGTCACTTTGGAAATTATTTGTTAAAGACAGACGATGACAGAGAAACCCTGAATTTGTCCCACGAGAAAGTATCCACAACTGCCAGACACAGCACGATTCGTGTAGGTTTAAGTTCATGGCTAACTTGACTGGGCCCCCGTAGAAGCAGGAGCATGAATTCAGAGCGCTGAGTCCTGCAATTCGTATCCACCTGCTTCGAGTCCCACAGGCACGCACACACTCAGCGTTCCACTGGAAGGGTCCGGAGGACTCTGTGCAGGGTTGTACTCACAGCTACATTTAGCCACAGCAGTGTCAGCAAGGGGTGAAGGCATACTGGGGGGACTCTGGAGGAATCTGGGTTCAGGTGTCCTACGTCCTCCCACCACTGAGACCACATAGTAACACTGTTCAAAGGTGGGGGAAAGACAGTAAAGTTTCCCCAAACTGAGAAGCACTTTGAGACCAGAAAACACAGAGGCCACTCCATAGAATTTATATAGAGTTTTATTGAGGCTCGTGGGCGGGTGGGGGTGGGGGTGGGGGTCCCTGGCAGCTGCAGAGTCACTCTCCTCAATGTCCAGAACTTAGTCCACAGATTTTGCAGAGCGGTCGCACATGAAGGAGGGCGCTGTCGCGAGATCAAAGGGTTCACGTGCACATCAGACAGCTTGCGCGCCCCTAATTACAGCAACACTTTGTTTAGAGCTTGCGACACTCCTGTGCATCAGAAAAGGGAAAGACTATGTTACCTCTAACAGATAGGGGATCTCCAAAACAAGCCTCCCCCCATCCCGACCTTGGCCAGCATTTCTAATCTAGCAAACAGGAGCAAGATGGGGCGGGGAGGGGCTCAAGGACGTAGCAGTACTGCCAGCACTCCTACAAACACATATGTAGTGTTTCTGCTCAGGGAAGGACACTGAAGACCCAGAGCCCAGGGTTTTTCCTGGAGGCTGGTCACATAGGCACTTTCTCCACCTGCACAACCAACACAGATCCTCAGAAGAAAAGCAAGTGTCCACCTGAAATCGCATTGTGTGTAAGTCTAGGGAAGCAGATTTGGTGCAATTCAGCGCTGCAGGCACACAACAAAAAACTTACCAGCATAAGAACATTCCAAAAGCCAAATTCTGAGAAGGCAGACAAGAGCCAGCCCTCCAAGCAGGGCCTGGTAAAGAGCAGCCTTTGTGTTAATGCTTTCCTGCTCACTGCTCTGGAGGTGTCTGTCAAATTCTGTAACCCAAAACTGCATTTAATAACCATGCTGAATAGGTACCTGGGTGGCTCAGTCATTAAGTGTCTGCCTTCAACTCAGGTCATGATCCCAGAGTCCGAGGATCAAGCCCCACATTGGGCTCCTTGCTCATCAGGGAGGCTGCTTTTCCCTCTCCCACTCCCCCTGCTTGTGTTCCTTCTCTCACTGTGTCTCTCTCTGTCAAATAAATAAAATCTTTCCAAAAAAAAAAAGGCAATTAAAGTATTGGCAAAAGTAAGAGCTCAGCAAAAAATTATCAGACAGATTTTTTAATCCCAAAGTGAACCTCCAGAATTCAAAGTTATAGTAATTAAAATAAACCCCCCAGTAAACGGATTAGACATAGCTGCAGAGAGAAATAGTAAATTGCAAGATAGGTCTGATGGAGTTATCTGAAATGCAGCTCAGATAAAAAACAGAGATGGAAAATAGCAACTTAAGAGACACTTTGATCTGAGGTATAGACAGAATTCCAAGAGGAAGAAATAGAGTAATAGAAGAGAAATATCAAATATAATGGCTGAGGAATTTTCTGAATTAATAAAATGCAAAAATTCTTGGATAGAAGAAGCTCTACAAACACAAAGCAGGATAAATAAAAAGAAATCCTCATCTAAACACATCAGAGTAAAGGATGCCTGGATGGCTAGGTTGGTTAAGCATCCTACTCTTGGTTTTGGCTCAGGTCATATCTCAGGGTGGTGAGATAGAGCCCAGTGTCTGGCTCCATGCTCAGCCCAGAGTCAGCTTGAGATTCTCTCCCTGTCTCTCTGCTCCTCTTCCTGCTCTCTCTCAAGTAAAATAAATAAAATCTTTAAAGACATCAGAGTTAAATTTCAGAGAACAAAAAGAATGTATCAAAAGCAGTCAAGGGCAGTATTATATCACATCCCTCCAGGCAAGGAATGAGTAGATTAAAGGGGTATGAGGTCTTTACGCTGTTTGGAAAAGAAGTTAAAGATGTTGATTATATTTAACATTTGTCAACTCATTCATTCATGTGTTCATTCACCTAACACCTAAATTTAAGTGTTTCAGTAATTCAATAGTTATTACTGAAAGAATAGGAAAAAAAATCTTAAAACTTTAAATTTCTGCTTGGAGAAAAATATAGAATGAGGAAATTCAATTAATGCAAAATAAGAACAGAGAAAAGATAAAAAAGAGACATTTTAAAAAGCAAAACGGGCACCTGGGTGGCTCAGCTGGCTAAGTGTTCAACTCTTGATCTCAGCACAGGTCTTGATCTCAGGGTGGTGGGCATGGAGCCTACTTAAAAAAGAAGAAGGAGTAAGAGGAGGAGGAGGAGGGGGAGGGGGAGGAGAGGGAGAAAAACAAATAGAAAGCAGATAACAGAAGATGGCTATAAATTAGGTTATATGAGTATTTGCAGTAAGTACAAATGGACTAAATAATCTCTTTAAAATGCAAAGATAGATTGCATTTTTTAAGAGATTTTATTTATTTCAGAGAAAAAGAGAGAGTATGAGCAGGGGGAGTGGGACTGGGAGTGGGAAAGGAAGAAGCAGACTCCCTGCTGAGCAGGGAGCCAGATGGGGGGCTTGATCCCAGTACCCTGGGATCATGACCTGAGCGAAAGACAGATGCCTAACCAACGGAGCCACCCAGGTGCCCCAAGATAGATGGCATTTTTATAAAATTCACCCATATACTGTTTACAAGAAACACATCTAAAACAAGTCAGAAAGATTTTGAGGGTAAGAGGATATAAAAATTATATATTTTAGGGGCACTTGGGTGGCTCAGTGGGTTAAGCCTTTGCCTTCTGCTCAGGTCATGATCTCAGGGTCCTGGGATCGAGTCCCACATTGGGCTCTCTGCTCCGCAGGGAGCCTGCTTCCTCCTTTCTCTCTCTCTGCTTGCCTCTCTGCCCACTTGTGATCTCTCTCTGTCAAATAAATAAAATATTAAAAAAAAAAAACACAAGAACGAGAAAGTTTTTTTAAAAATTACATATTTTATATATAATACAAATATTTTTGTTACATAACAATTAAGTTGCTATAGCTCTGTTAAAATCAGACTTTGAGGCAGAGAGCATTCCTACAGATGAAGAAGCCACTGTGGTCAATGAAGCAGGCACTCTCTCCTTCCTTCTCGCATTTCATCCATTCCCTCCTGGAAGCAGGAACCTGTACCTCCAGCCGGAGGAACCATCTTGTAGCCAGAAGGGTACCATCCATGGGCTGGTCACAGTTCAAAGGAAGCCCAAAGAAGCCCTGTGCCTTCTATAGCATCACTGCATGTGCCAAACCAGCCCCAGATTGCTCACCTTTCAATATATGTATATGAGAAAAATCAATTCCTTACTGATTTTTTAAAAAGGAGAAAATAACTTCTTAAAGAAGCTATTTACAATAACAATGAAACTGTAAGCTACTTATGATCAAGCCTATATAAATCAAGACATTAATAAGATTATTAGGAAATGTTTACAGATACCTTAAAAAATAGAAATACATACACCATGTCCATAGAAGGAAGGACTTAGTTCTGTAAAGACAGCATCTCGCTTCAAATGGATGCATAAATTCAGTGCAATTCCAATTAGAATCTCAAAAGATTTAGTACTTGCTTACCAGATTCTCCAAGTGACACAGACCAAAAGACCAAGAAGAGCAAAGACAACCTCACTGTCCCATGAAACCCAAATAAGGAGTTGAACAAGGCAGGCATTCAGACCAGGCAGCTCCCCAGCTGGCAGAGCCAAAAGAGAGACAACAGGGAGAATGAAGCAGGCACGGTCCTCTGGTCAAGTTCTGAGTCTGAAGTCAGAAGACCAGAGCACAGATCTCAGCACAACGTTAGGTCAGTTACAAATACCTTCTAAGCAATAGTCTTCTCACTTCTTTTTTTTTTTAATTTTTTAAAGATTTTATTTATTTAGTCAATCAGAGAAAGACAATTATCATATGATCTCCCTGATATGAAAAATTTGAGAGGCAACGTGGGGGGTTTGGGAAGTAGGGAAGGAAAAAATGAAACAAGATGGGATTGGGAGGGAGACAAACCATAAGAGACTCTTAATTTCACAAAACAAACTGAGGGTTGCTGGGGGGAGGGGGGTAGGGAGAGAGTGGAAGGGTTATGGACATTGGGTAGGGTATGTGCTATGGTGAGTGCTGTGAAGTGTGTAAGCCTGGCGACTCACAGACCTGTACCCCAGGGGCTAATAATACATTATATGTTAATAAAAAATTAAAAATAAAAAAAAGAATTTATTTATTTATTTGGCAGAGAGAGACACAGCGAGAGAGGGAACACAAGCAGAGGGAGTGGGAGAGGGAGAAGCAGGCTCTCCACTGAGAAGGAAGCCCGATGCGGGGCTCGATCCCAGAACCCTGGGATCATGACCTGAGCCAAAGGCAGATGCTTAAGGACTAAGCCACCCAGGTGCCCCAGTCTTTTCACTTTTAAAACAGAAGCAATTATGCCTAAAACCCAGGGATAATGGGAGGATTGAGTGATAAATATAAATCAAACAGTGTCTAAAAATTGGACACCTCACAGTATAAATTTGTCAAACAAATATAGATTACTTTCAAGAAGAAGCGTCATTTGGGCCTACGTGAAAAATGAGAGTCAGAGAAGAAAAACTGAGGTATGATCAACCAGTATCAGACCAAAGAGTGAGATGGTCAGACTCTTATTTTTACTTGAATTGTCTGGACCCTGTGCATGTTCCCTTGGAATCCTACCACCTGGGTATGCCTAGGATGGTCCTAGATAGATAGGTTGATCAACAGATCCCACAGAAGGGTTCTGCTTTGCTCTGTTTGAGTCCAGTGAGTCAGCCACTGACCATATTCCTTCCAACCCACAATACAGCCTTGCCAGTGAGTTCTGGTGAGTTCTGCATTTCGCTAGATGTGCTTCTGGCTCTGCCCCAACTTCCACCAGCAAAGGCTCCCACAACTAGCAGTAGGGCAACCCAGTCTTGATCTTCATCGAGAAGATCATCCATCTTGACCATTCCTGACACACCTAGCTTTGTGCTTGCTCTTGAGTTCTTCAAAATTGAAGAATGTGTGATTTATACCTACATATCTCAAAACTAAGATGAAAAGCAGGAAGTTGGATAACAGGAAAATTGGGATAGCAGTTTCCTCCCAGCAGGGGTGAATTGGGAGGAGGAAGGTGTGTCTACAGAGAACAGCATAGAGGTCTACAGTAGTGGTCAGAGTTTCTTCTTAAGCTAGATGTTGGAGACATTATGATTATGTTTATGAAAACTGCACATATCCATTTTCTACCTTCTTCTGTATGAATGAGATAATCACAATAAAAGTACACATCAGGAGTTCCTTTACTTGAGTTAATTTCAAAACAATATAAAATAATGACTAGTGCAAAAGTTATTAATTATATCAATTGGTATAAAACCTATCAGTGATAATCAAGTAAACCTTTTTTCCTTCAGGATGCCTAAATTTGGAAAAGGATCAAAAGGATCAAAAGCAGGCAAAGACAATGGGAGGAAAGAGACAACTGTGTCTTAGCCAGAGACAGAGAAAGCTGATGGAGATGGTGCTTGATTTGAGCTGTCTCCTTCAAAGAGAAACACAGCCAGCCTGAGATGACCTTTCAGGGAGGGATTTTAGGGAGTGAATACCCAAGCTACCCCACTCTTAGCTCTTGCTAGTGTTCCCTACTGACCAAACCCAACATCATAGAACATGAGAGCTTACTGATGTAATCAAAACAAGACTCTTGGGGGGGGGGGGGTGCACAGAGTAGGCTACAGAAAGGTAGAAAGACTGGAGAGACAAATGAAAGGTATCCAGAAGCATGACTTTTGTTCATGTGAAGAAATATGGATAAAAAAGTCCCAGATTTGTTGAAAGACATAAACATCAAGATTCAGGAAGTACAATAAACCCTACACAGAATGAACTCAAAGAAATACAAGTATAGACTTCTAAACTGCTAAAAACTAAAGACAAGGAAAAAATCTTGAAAACAACCAAACAAAAATGACCCGTTACCTATAGAGAAGAATGATCCAAATTTCTGTGGTTTCTCATCAGAAGCCGTGATAGCCAGAGGAAGTGGCACAATATTTTTTGTAATTAAGTACGGGTGCAATGTGGTACAGAAACATCTTGGTGTGACTGAACAAAGTGTAGCACGAGGAGTTTTGGGGTCGACAGTACTGTTCCTAGATCATGGTGGTGGTTATGTGAATCTATGCACGTATTAAAATTCACAGAACTGTTCATGGAACAAACAAGAAGATCAGTTTTACTATAATGATAAACAGATAAATTTGGGATTATTTACCTATCTCTATCTCCAAATCTTAGACTCCTTTTTATAGATCTATATCTAAATCTATATATATCTTCATTTTCCCCATCAAAACAGATACCTCAAGATTGTGATCTTAGCTATATTTTCAAATAATTTGTTTTTGAGGTTTTATTGGGGGGGGGTGTTTGTTTTTTAAGAAAAAACGGGGAGGGCATGACATCTTATTTCCTGCAGAAGAGAAAACCGTAGACCAGGGACTCTGAGGATTCTGGGAAGGAGGGCGGGGAGGTAGGGTGGCTGAGGGGGAGCTGTGGGCGGGGCTTGTGAAGGGGCCAGGTTTTCTCCAAGGCTCAGATCCGCCAGATGCAATAAACAAAGGAGGTTGCCAGATTCTGACAGTAAAACACCACTTCTGAGCAGAAGGGTGAACTAAAATGGCGTTCGTTTATCTGAATGAAGAATGGAAAGAATTTATAACCAGTCAAGCCATAAAAGGACTGATTTAGAAACAAGATGGAAGAGAAACCCATACCATCTTTAGCTTGAGGAAGTAACCCACCAGGGCCTTTATTTTAACTTTGCAAACATTTCTTAGGACAGTATGTTTTCTAAACTTAATGACTGAGTTCAAAAACAAAATTAGAGCAAGATTCCATTTAAATTCAAATCTCCAATTCCCTAACTGAATTCTCCCTCTAAGCCACATAGATGCGATTAACCTCGCCACCTAGTGGCTACTAAAAGTTTTCTTCCGGAGAAATGAGAAAAGAAAAAAAAAAATCACTTTTTCCTAACAATCCTTTGAGGACGATCAATGCTTTTTTTTTTTTTTTTTTTTTAAACAAATATCTACTAATACCCCCATGTGGCAGGTACTGTGGGTGCTGGAAATGAAACCATGAACAGGTTGCTTCGCCTAACCCAGCTGCCACCGAAGAGGAAGAGCCAATAAATCCTGACGTTTCCCATCAGGAATGCCCTGACGCAACTGGTCACAATCATGTCATTATATCCCCCAAAACTCCAAAAGTAGAGGGCAGGTGGGATGCTTCCTACAGCTCCACGGTCTCCAGTAAGTTTTCTCCCTGCCCCAGCTCATCTGCTCCAGGGACACAGTTGAGGAACCAGATATCCCAGTCCTGAGCGGGACTCACCCCATCCCAGCCCACCCTGCCTGAGCATCCACAGAGATGTTAGCCGGATCTGCCCCACCCTGGCCCCGCGATGCACACTTCTGCCGACTCACTGAAAGACCTTCCACACTCACAAGAATGGTCAGGAAGCAATCTTCAGGAAAGCTCTTCTTGGAAAATCGGGAGCCACAGCAGAAGGACCCCAGGAGTGGCCCCTCCCTCCCCCGCCCAGCCTGGTCTTCAGCCGCAAAAGAATCTGCCCACCCCGCTGTGGAAGCAGGGCACCCCAGGTCCCAAAGCAGAACGCCCTGAGAACATCGCTCCAAGCCCCCACAGTCTGGGCACCATCGGCCCAAAAGACAGGGAGGATTTCTTAAACAGGACACAAAAAGCATCCGCCGTAAAGGAAAAGACCGATTATCCAAAGACATTAAAATTAGAAACTTCTGACCCTCCAAAAAATGAAGAACACAAAAAGACAAGCCACATAACAGGTGGTGCTATCCCCCCGGGGCATACAAGCCTGTCCCTGCATGGAGGGGAAATCAGCGCGGGGCATAGTGCCTGCCCGGTGGCACCGTGGGCACGCGCACAACATTTGCTGAGCGCCTCGAACCAGCACACAGGGGTTCCCAAACTCCGCGAGCCGCGCTACCCCGACACGAGGTGGCGCTGTTCGCAATCACGGCGGGGTGGGAAGGCGGGGCTAAGAGCGTCCCTGTGGCCACATCCTCGTAGCCAATGGGCAACCTACCTGCTGCTCACTCTCTAACAGCCAATGAGCAGGGAGCGGTGGTCTCGCGGACGGAGAGGACGCGCCCCTTCCGACGCACCACGGGCTTTTACTCCAACCCGGGAGGTGGGGGGGCGAGGTACCCTCTCCACCCTAGCGGAGGCGCCGAGGGATGTGGTCTTGCAGGGAGTCCCCGCTCCCGAGCCCCGTCCCCCGCCGCCTGGCCTGACCGCCGGCGCCCTGCTGGACGGAACCTCCAACGGCTGCCCCGGGAGCACCCACCCGTCCTGGGTCTCGCGGGAGAAGGGACAGCCCTGGCTGATGCGATCACGCTGACCCCACCTCGACAGACTTGCCTCAGCCGCGTCTGCAACCCTTTCTCAAATAGGCGACCTACCCTCGCTCAAAAGCCCCCATCGGACACTCTACCCTGCGTGTTCTTTGCAGCGGCCTGACCTCCCCAACTAGACGGTCAGCCTTGAAGTCAGGGCTGGCTCGGGCGTGTTTGCATCTCCCCACAGTCCTTACCAGAGGATGTCCCAGGGACATCTTTAGGGCCTCTTTAAAGGGCCCTAAAGGGCCTCTTTAAACATTGCCCAGCTCAGCCTAACTCCTAGGACGATGCTGGTTCCTTTGCTTGATCCAAATAGAATGAGGCTTTCCTGTCACTCCCTAACCTGGGAAAGGAAACAGGATGGCAGGTAGTACAGAATTACTTTGGGATCCGGAACACTGCAGATGAGCCTTGTCCATGATCCCGAGCACCATGTTCTCTGCCTGAGGGCGCATGGATTGAGTCTGCTCGAGGCACATCGGTTGAATTTGGGTGCTCCAAATAGAAGATTTGGAAGCCAATTAGGTTCTGCCCTAGAGACTTGGTCTGGGAGCATCCTTCCTAACAGAGCCCGTGGCCAGACCTGAAGACAGAAATAAAAGCGAGGTACTTCTGTGCTGAGTTTGCAGTAGAAAATGGACTCACTTGTGTCGGCCGTGAGCAACAGAAACCAGCCCGAGGTTTCGTATGGTTTCAGAAGAGAACCGGGGCTCGCCATATTAAGGCCGCCAAAGAATACGCTGGATACCTGGTGTCCGTCTTGCAGGGCTCCGGTGACCGCCCTGCCAGGGACCAGGAATGGCTCCAGACTTCCTTACTTGCCACTATGGCTTTTCTGGTTGACAAAGGGGAAGCCGGAAGAAGAAAGGAAGTGCCGCGTTCTCATGGATGTGAACACTTCCCTTCCACTGTGCTCAGACCGGGACCCAGACCCAGTCTATGGAAGGACACCAGGATTCCTGAATGTGCTCGTTGTTCTTGCTTCTCCAGATGTATTTCTCAACCTTCCACCTTGCCCCGTGCCTTGGCAGGCTGGCCTTTATGGGCTGCATTCCCGGGTTCCCTCGTGCCATGGGTTCAGCCCCTTGGTGGCCCTGACAAGTAAATGAGATCGCCTTGGAAAATAGTCCCTTCCTTAAACCCTCTTCATTCCCCCTGTGAGAATACCAGCTGTTTCCTAACAGGACCCTAGGTGGCATGCTGAGTTTTCTTTTACTTCAACTTTACCCTGGAATTAACCTCACTCACTATACAAATAGAATATCTCCAACATGCCAGATCTGAGCTATGCACCGGGGAGGCAGGGACGAAAGACCGAGGTTACAGTGAATCAAATCAGGGATGATGACGGCTGCATTGGAGGTTGGTATGGGCAGGGGCATAGCCTGGGAGGGAGATTGTCAAGGGGAAACCACAGAGTCAAAGGCAATGAGGCAAAGATGGGGGACGGGGTGGACCGGTTCCGAGCAGAGGCAGCCTGCAGAGACGTCGGAGGGAGCCTCATCCCAAGGAGCAATGGGAGTCCCAGCGACCACAGCAGCCACCATAACAGGAGCCAACCTGTGGGAGCCCTTGTGGCGGACCTGGACACAGCAAGGAGCGGTCAGATCCCCATGGTGGAAAGGTCATTCTGGCAGAGACCAACAGATTGGAGGAGGCAAGTTTGGGAGCAGGGAGGCCGAGAAGGGTCTCCTGCAGGTAGTGGGGGAAACTATGATGACCACAGCAGGAGGAGGGGAGCACTGGTGAGAGATGAAGCAGCTGTTCTGGAAAGGGACTCAGTGGTGTGGGCGGGGCTGGGGACAGCCACAGCCAGAGAAGGAAGTCCTGGTCTGCCAGGACTGTCAGACGTCAGGCTGCACGATTTAGGTGGACGGCGCTGGCATCCCCGTGACCAAGGAAGCAAGAAGCCTGGATGGACTCTGTGTTCCGCTTGGAGTTTGTTGAGCTGGAGGTTCCGTTGGGATAAGGAAATGAAAATGTCCGTGAGGAAATGCAGTATAGATCTGAGGCTCCAAATAGTGTAGACCACAGTTAGGCACTTAATAATCATTTTGAAAGACATTGGAGAGGGGTACCTGGGTGATTCAGTCCATTAAACAAACATCTGACTTCTGATTTCGGCGCAGGTCTTGATCTCACAGTCGTGAGCTCAAGCCCCACATTGGGCTCCACTCTGGACACTTAAAAAAAAAAAGAGAGAGAGGGGCGCCTGGGTGGCTCAGTGGGTTAAAGTCTCTGCCTTCAGCTCAGGTCCTGGGATCGAGCCCCACGTCTGGCTCTCTGCTCAGCGGGGAGCCTGCATCCCTTCCTCTCTCTGCCTGTCTCTCTGTCTACTTGTAATCTCTGTCAGATGGATAAATAAAACCTTTTAAAAGAGAGAGAGAGAGACATTGGAGAAATGGCACAGGCCAGGAGTCCTGAGAAGCTTCCTGCTTCCGCGATGTTTATTGAGAAGTGATCAGTGAACAGCACTACAATGCCGAATGTTTCTCCAGCATGGGCTACATGCCAGGCATCATACCAAATACTTCATGGCGAGTCCCTTTCCCTCACTTGTGGTAATCCTCCCAGCAACCCTAGAAGGCGCTGACTAGTATGATTCCTATTTTACAAATGGGAAACGAACCTCAGAGAGGTTAAGCGACCTGCCCAAGGTCACACAGCTAGGAAAATGTCGTAACTAATAGTTGAATCCAGAGAGCCTAACTCCTGACCCTGGGCTTTTTCTTCACCATTTTACTGAATTAGCACCTCCATGACTCTGTCTGTACCACAATTTTCTTTTTATTTCTTCATGTTTCTTACCTCCAGGAACAGGCAGTCCATAAAGATAAGGCTAGAATTAACTACCCTCTTCCTACAGACTGTGCACTCTCAGACCTGGATCCGTCCTAGCTTTGCCACCCCCACTAATGCTGATGCAAACATAGGGGGACGGAGCCCTTCGGCTAGTTGCCAACTTCTCTCCGAACTCCACTCCAGACGACTGGCATTTCAAGTCAGGTAAACAGCTGTGCAGAAAATCCAGTTGAGGTGTGACTTGTGCCATGAGAGGTAAAGAGGCAAACCCACGTCTGCTACCCTCTGTTTACAACACTGCCTTGGCTCCTCAGTGCCTCCAGGAAGAAGTCCCCATCCCCTCCACATCTGGCCCCCATCTGTCTCTCCAGCTGCACCCACCAATCCCTCTGCAAAGCAGACAACCTTGCCGTGCAGAACTGCTTACCATTCTGGAACTTTCCAACAAGGGTCAAGTTTCCACCTTTTCCCCCAGTCTTTTACTGTGAAAACTGTCAAACATACAGAAAGTTGGAGGGGAATTTACAGTGCAAACTCATAGATCAGCCACTTAGACTCTACTATGAACATTTTACAAGATCTGCCTTATCACACATACCTATCCATTCGTTTTTCCATTTTTTTAATGCATTCCAAGGCAAGCTGTATACAAGTATACACTTCAGCACACGTCTTATTAAGTAGAGTCCCATATTGGTTTTTGGTTCTTCCTTTTTCCCCTTTGAGATGGAATTAACATGCAAGGAAATGTACAGATCAGAGCTATGTGTATTGGTTTTCTTGTTGCTGGAACAAATGCTCACACACTTAATGTCTTAAAACAAAGGTATTATCCTATAGAGAATTCTGGGTGTTAGAAGTCCAAAATCAAACCGGACCAAAGTCAAGGTATGAGCGGTTCGTTCCTTCTGTAGGCTGTGAGTGGACAATCTACTTCCTTGCCTTCTTCATCTTCTAGAACATTCCTTGGCTCATGACCCCCTTCCTCCCAGAGCTCCAACCTCTTGCTCTCGGAGCCCTGCCTCCTCTGGCCTCCTGCCTCCCTCTTCCGAGGACTCCATGGTTACACCTGGGAAATGCCCCCATCTGGGTGCCCTTAACTTCATCACAGCTGTGCTGTTCCTTTTGCTCCATAAAGTTATTTATTCACAGGTTCTGAGGATTAGGGTGTGGTCCTCCCGGAGAGCCACTTTTCAGCCTAGCCCATACACCCTTTAATGAGTTTTTCCAAATGCATACACCTTACACATGTGTATACATACATGTAAGCCAACTCCCTCTCCCCGTTGAGACATGGAACATTCCCACCAGCCCCAGAAAGTTCTGTCATACCCCCTCCTGGCCAGTTCCCTCTCCCGCTGCCACTGCCCAGAGGCAACCACTGTTCAGATGTTTGGCCCCTTTTAGAACCTCCTGTGGATGGAATTGTAAGGTATTTTGTCCTTTTGTATCTGGCTTCTTTCACATGAACAACATCGCTGAGGCTTACCAGCGTGGAAGGGGTCAGTACCAGTCTGTTCCTTTTTATTATGGCGCAATCATCTATCATACGAATCAACCACCATTGGTTTATCCATTCACCTGTTGATGGACTTCGAGCTGTTTCCACTTTTTTTGTCTGCCTGTACTTTGGGACCAGCTGCTGACCGTGATCCTTCAGGCTAGCCGCTGCCCCCCATCAGTTCCTTTCACACGCAATCAGCCCCACATTCCTTGGCCTCGAAAGGACTGTCCTCTTTCAAGGTCCAGCACAAAAGGCTACCCCTCGGGGGCCTTTGATAAAGCCCTGCCCCAACCCCAGACCAGGGGATGGACGTCCCTCCTCTGTACCCCGGGCACACCTCAGTCTCTGCATCTGACCACGTGTGACCCTTATTTGTCTCTAGGCCCCTCTGTCCTCACCCAGGACCACATCCCCAAGAGCCGGGGCCAGGGCGTTCATATCTGCACATGGAACGACGCCTTAGGTCTGCATGATGGCCTTCGGTCACCATTTTCCCGGTCAGTGACTATCCCGAGGGGAGTTCCAGGCTGTGGCTGCCTTGTTTGGAAACCAAAACCCTGAAGAACATGGACACAGGGAGGGATTCTCAAGGACAAAGCAGGTTGGACAGTCTCTTGTGAGACCGGGGGGCACTGTGGAGCTCAGGCCCCTGGAACAGGAAGACCCTCTCAGCATACTGGGCCCTTGCTGGTGACAGCCTGAGGGCAAACCCAGGAAAAAGCAGAATTGTGGCGCATTTCCTGAGCAACAGAAAAACCCAGTGGTTAGAGGAACTCTGGGAGATATTCTTGGCGTGGGAACCCACCAAGGAACCCCATGGCAGAGAAGCCTTTTCTACCCTGAGGGCCCGCAAATCTCCAAAGCCACAGAGGCCTCCGGAAAACACTGGCTCTCAGCCCCTACGATGCTGGAAAAGCCTTGAATTGCGTCCAGAGCAAAGGCAGCCTGCTAACAGACCTGAACACCCACATTGGGGGGACCCTTCAGCTCGTGCACTGGGAAGTCAGCACCATCCCTCAGGGCAACACGCTAGAGGTCCAGCCAACTGGTGTGAGTGAGGACGCTTCTCCCAGGCAGGCCTCCAGGAGTTCCTGCTGGTGCACCGTTAGACCCCTCCTGCGGGGAGGGCCCTCAGCTGCCTGCTCCAGCTGGTCCAGAACCGAGACCAGAAGCTTGAAAAGGAGACCTCCCATGGGTGGAATCTGGATTTAACTGGGACAGACTCCGATGGCTTAAGAGCCAGAGATGAAGCACCCGTTGAGGTGCGAGAGTGTCTAATCTTTACCCAGAAGAGCTAATTTTTCAGAATTGGGGCCCGCCTTCCAGGAGAAATTATAATGTTGAGATAGTAAGAGATATACTTGAATAAATGAAATACTCAAATATCTGAAGAATTTTTTAACTATGTACAAGCAAAGGCAGGAGCATGCTAGGACACGCTTCCTAGCTCAGTGGGCTCGCTCAGGCTCACCCTAACATAGACACAAAAGCTTCTTTCCAGAAACAGCTTGGAAGGGATACTCATGCTGTCGAAGAGGGCTCAGGATAGGACTCTGGCACAGGACGGTGCCCCATTGCCCCTTACAGGGCTTGGCACCACTTTGTCAAAAGGAAGAAATGTCCTGGAGCGCCCAGATGGCTCAGTTGGTTGAGCGTCTGCCTTCGGCTCAGGTCATGACCGCAGGGTCCTGGGATCGAATCCCATGTTGGGCTCCCTGCTCAGCAAGGAGTCTGCTTCTCTCTCTGCCTCATCCTCTGCCCCTGCTTGTGTGATCTCACTCTTGCTCTCTCTCAAATAAATAGATAAAATCTTTAAGAGAAGAAGGAGGAGGAGGAGGGAGAAGAGAAGGAGGAGGAGAAGTAATAATGTCTTTCAGGGATGACTGAAGGTTTCAGAGACAGACCCAAGTGAAAATCTAGCTGCCTCTTGGCCTATCGGCAGGCTCGCGTCTAGGGTGAAGTAAAGCCAGCGTACAGAGGGTCCCGGCCACGGGGGTGCCTGGGCATCCGAAAGTGGTGGGCATGCTGGCGGGTCCTCCCTCCTTAGTAAGACACAGAGCTTCCCCCACTACATGAAAGGGACACTCTTAACTGTGGAGAAGAGCTGACCTGTGGCCTCTGCTAATCCCCCAAGGGTCCCCTCCTTTAGGTTCCCCACCTGCAAAGCCCACCTCCCTTCAACGAGAATGCATGAATACTTACTTCCTTCCCCTTCGCACAACTCACTCAAGGAACTTTGTAAAACAAAACTGTGCCAGATCCTAGTGCGAAACAAACCAAAGAGAGGACAGGGACAGAGGCTGGTGCGTGGAGCGTGGGTGCTGGTCCTGCAGAAGCAGAGCCCGTGGAGCCAGCCCTCTCATTCTGCTCTCTCTGAGCCCAGCACCACCACCAGCCCCTCCCAGGCCCTCATGGTCTGGCTGTCAGTCTGAGCTGTTTGCCTGGGCTTCCTCCAGCCCCACAGTGACGTGGAAATGTATGATAATTTATCATCTTTTCACCTTTCGCAAAAAGCCAATAAGAACGGGGCAGTGGCCGTGATAATAAAAGAAGATGTCTCCAAGCTGGAGAGGAAGCACCTAGGGCACAAGTTCGGTGGCCGAGGAGCCTGACTAGCACTCCTGCCTTGTATGGTGCTGATCGCAGACTGGAGTGTGGGGTCTCCGGTCACCCCGGGGCTTCCTGCCTGGCCACTGCCTTCTGCCGTGCGACGGGCTCAGCATCTTCACCCTCACTCCTTCAGCCCCAGCCGCCTCCCAACTCACGTGCCGTAAGTTTGCAAGTGGGTGCTTGCTAGCCTGGCACCCCTTGCTTCGGCAAATGGGGAGTTGTGTAGGGGGGATGGGGCAAAAAGATCAAAGCAGCCAAGGTAATGAATTGGAGCCAGCAAGGGCCAGATCAGAAGCCGGTATCTGAGACTTTGGCCTCATTAGATGTTCTGTGTTTGCCACTGCCACCCACCTGCCCTGAGCCTCTCTTCCTGACCCTGACCTGGGTCTCTCTGCAATTCAGCCTCACCCCTTAATCTTATCAACCCCAATCATCCACCTTCATTCCTGCCCTGTGCTCGCCTGGCTGCCCTCCACCCCGTCTCCCTGCCCTACCCCTCTTTGGCCTTCTGAATCCAGGTTTAAACCTTGACCTTCTAAAGCCGGGGAACAGTTACATACATTGCACAGCCCAGCATCAAGTGAAAATGCGGGGCCTGTGTTCAAAAGTTAAGCATTTCAAGACCACGCTAGTAGAGCCTAGGTTAAGTGCAGAGTCCTTCTGGGGGTGGGACCCTGGAGAACCACACGGGTCATATGTCCTTGAAGCCCAAGCTGACGTTCACCACTCTCAGCTGTCCTCGCCCTCAGCGGCCCATGACGTCCTAGAAAGTCTCCTCCCCCAGTTGATCACCCCATTCTCCATCCATGGGATCATCTTAATAGTAACCTGGTTGAGGGACTGCATCAAACTAAAAACATTTGGAAACCAACAACAAAATGAAAAGGCAACTTAAGGAAGAAGAGAAATTATTTGCAAATCATATATCTCATAAGGGGTTCATATCCAAAATATACAGAGAACTCACGCAACTCAGTAACAACGACAACAACAAATCTCATATAAAAAAATGAGCAGAAGGGGCGCCTGGGTGGCTCAGTGGGTTAAACCTCTGCTTTCACTCAGGTCATGATCTCAGGGTCCTGGGATCGAGCCCCGCATCAGGCTCTCTGCTCAGCAGGGAACCTGCTTCCTCCTCTCTCTCTGCCTGCCTCTCTGCCTGCTTGTGATTTCTCTGTGTGTCAAATAAATACAAAAAAAATCTTTTTTAAAAAAAATGAGCAGAGGGGCTCCTAGGTGGCCCAGTTGGTTAAGCAACTGCCTTTGGCTTGGGTCATGATCCCGGGGTCCTGGGATCGAGCCCCACATCAGGCTCCCCCTCCTCTGTGGGGAGCCTGCTTCTACCTCTCCCTCTGCCTGCCTCTCCAGTTCCTCTCTCTCTCTCTCTCTCTGTGTCAAATATATATATATTTTTAATTTTTTTTCTTAATGAGCGGAGGACCTGAATGGAAATTTTCCTAAACAAGTGCGCAACGTCAGGGAAACGCAAATCAAAACCACAATGAGATACCACCTTACACCTGTCAGAATGGCTGTCATTAAGGAGACAAGAGACAGGTGTTGGGAAGGACCCCTTGTGCACTGTTGGTGGTGATGTAAGTTGGTGCAGCCTTGGAAAACAACATGGAGGTTCCTCAAAGAAATAAAAAATACAACTACCTTACGATCCAGCAATCCCACTTCTGGGTATTAATCCAAAGGAAATGAAACCAGGATCTGGAAGGCGTGTTTGCACCCTCATTTTTTTTTCACCATTATTCACAATAGCCAAGCTGTGGACACAACCCACATATCCATCGCCAGACGACTAGATAAAGATGCAGTATGTGTGTGCATGAATATTTTTATATTCCAGTGCGTGCGTGATGCACGTGTGCGTGCGTGATGCATGTGTGTGTGTACACAATGGAATATTTTTCCACCACAAGAAAGAAGGAAATCCTATTGTTCATGACAACACGGATGGACCTTGAGGCCGTTATGCTCACCGAAATAAATCAAAGGACAAATACCGTATGATCTTACTTATATGCGGAATGTAAAAAATCTAAACTCATAGAAACAGTAGAATGGGGGTTGTCAGAGGCAGGGAGAATGGGGAGTTATTGGCTGGGGGTAAAAACCTCCAGTTAAAAGATGAATAAGGTCTCAGGGGATCCTGTAATTGTAGATAACGATGTGTTGTATGTTAATTATATCTCAATAAAGTTGGGGAAATAGTAACCTGGTTGAAACCTGACCATGTAGCATGTTTTTTTCCTCAACTGCCAACAGCAATTCGCCAAAACTCTTCTGACGTCTGGGTTTCTAACATCACTTCCATCCCCCTGACGCACACGATCTGAAGACAAAACAGGAATCCCCGTGGTGTGCCAGGCACTGGACTGGTTTCTGTATATTTGAAGAAATGAGGATGTCTGCTTGAGTCCCTGACCTCCAGGACCTGGTAGAGAAGGCAAGCCTGTGGCAGCAGAATGCAGTGCGGAAGCTGGACCCAGGCCCTGGATGTGGGAAAGCGCAGCTGCCTGGAGGGTGTAGGACAAGGGGGGCTCTGGTGCTGGGACTGGGCTGCAACAAGTGGGTAAGTGCAGGAAGAGAGGGAGGTTTGCAGGCGAGGGAGCACAGGGGCAGAGGCTAGGAGCGCTCCCCAACTGCCCCCTTAGCCTGGCATGTCTCCATGGCTGGACTGCAGAACAGGGCCTGGAGGGGCCTGGGAGAGGGGGGTATACCACAAATGAGAAGATGTTCTCACAAAAGGTGGAAGACAGAGTGGGAGATCCAGGTGGGGGGAGGAGAGGGAGGCTGTCCCCACTCCCAGGTACAAATCAGGAGTGTTTAACACAGGCCAGTCGTTCTCTGCAAGAGGGGGTATTTGCCCCCCAGAAGATACAGGTGCACCTGGGAGGTACTGCAGGCTGGGATCCAGACCACTGCAGTAAAGCTGATATTGCCATAAAGCCGGTCCAAAGAATGCTTGGTTTCCCAGGGCACAAATGCTCTTTGCACGCCCTGCTGCGGTCTGTGAACTGTGCAACAGCACTGTGCCTAAAACGACAACGTACATGCCGTCACTGAAAAAGACTTTATTGCTAAAACATGTGACCCGCCATCTGAGCTCTCAGCGTGTCGGTCTTTCTGCGGGTGGAGGGTCTCGGCGGTGCTGCCGGCTGCTGACCCGTCAGGGTGCTGGGCGCTGGAGGCCCGCGGGGCCCTGCGGTTTGTCGCACCGATGACTCTTCTGTCCCAAACGGTTGCTCGGCGGCGGGCGGTGCCGCCCGATGGCGTTTAACCCACGGAACCGCCTTCGGAACTGGAGTCCGCCCCCTCGAGCCCTGCCGCTGCTTCATCCGTGCGGCTCCGTCGTGTTCTGATCCCCCCCGTCGTGGCTCCCACCGGCAGCTCAGGACCCCCCTCGCTCTGCTCGTCCCGAGGAAGCGCCTCCTCGTGCCGTCCCGCCTGACCCGGAGCTTGCAGCAGCTGCGTCCCCTCCTCGGGCTCCGCTCCTGCTTCTGGTCTCTTGCTGCTTCCTCGTTGCATTTCCAGAGCCCAGGCAGAGCCGACTTGGCCTGGTTCTTAGGCGCCGCGGGGTCTCAGAGCGGTCACGGAGCACTGGCTTCAGCTCCAGGTCACCGGCCGCGCTCGCCCCTCGCGAGAGGGTCGCCTGCCGTGAAGCTTTGAAGCCGGGCGCTGCCTTCTCCTGTCGGGCTGAGAGTCCCAGCTGGCATCTTCCTCCAAGAGAAGGCTGTTCCGGCTGCGCTGAAAGCCTGTTGTTCAGGGCGGCCCCCCTCATCGGTGATCTCCGCTGGATCGTCTGCAAACCTGGCCGCTTCGCCTTGCGCTTGGGTGTTGTGGAGATGGCTTCCGTCCTGGAGCCTCCTGAACCCGCCCCGGCCAGCCGCACACTTTCCTTCTGCAGGTCCTCACCTCCCCGCGGTCCCCGGCACGGAGGAGAGTCCGGGCCTTGCTCTGGATTAGGCTTTGGCTTAAGGGAATGGGTGGCTGGTGTGGTCTCCTGTGCAGACCACTGCCCCTGTCTCCAGGCCAACAGCAAGGCACTGAGCTTACTCATTTCTAGCTTTTTATTTAAAGGGAGAGATATGGGGTGCCTGGGTGGCTCAGTTGATTAAGCATCCAATTCCTGATTTGGGCTCACATCACCATCTCAGGGTCATGAGATCGAGCCCTGCATCAGGCCCTGTGCTCAGTGGGTAGTCTGAGATTCTTCCTCTCCTTCTCCCCTGCCCCTCCCTCCCGTGCTCTCAGTCTCTCTCTCTCTCTCTCAAATAAATAAACAAATAAATAAAATCTTTTTTAAAAAATAAATAAATAAATGTAGAGACCTGCGAATTTTCCTTTCACTTGAACCCTTAAAGGCCATTGCAGGGTTATAAACTGGCCTGATTTCAGTAGTGTTGCGTCCCAGGGACTAGGGAGGCTGGAGGAGAGGGAAAGAGATGTGGGAAGGGCCGTTCGGTGGAGCCGTCAGAATGCACACGACCTCTCTCCATCACATCCATCATCTCATGTGGGTGCAGTTTTTGACACCCCCAAAACGATTCCAGGAGTAACAGCCAAGACCACCCATCACTGTAGCACATATGACAATAATGAAAACATTGGAAATACTGTGAGAATTACCAAAGTCTCATACAGAAACACAACGTGAGCAAATGCCTTAGAAAAAATGCGCCACCGGACTCGCTGGAGACAAGCCGTGTGAAACACGGGCCGTCTGGGAAGGGCAACCCAGTGGAGCGCAGTAAAGCAAACAGACCTGTACTTGTCCACATCTGAAGGCATTTTGGGTTGTCACAGCTGGGTGGGCAGGGGTCCTGCCAGGGATGCAGGCCCGCGTGGAGTTCTGGCTTTCCTGTGGAAACAATCCCCCTCTCTAGATGGTCTCCAGTGATCTCTGGCGTGCTGTGACTTTCTGAAACCAAAATATCAAGATTGAGCGATGGGAAAACTGCGAGCTGTGATCTCTGGCCTACCAACCCCGGCCCTGGATCCAGCTTCCCGTATCACTCTGCTCCCCCACCAGACTGGACTTCCTGTTCCCTACAACATCATCCCCCAAGTCCTGCCCCTTTAAGACAGGCAGGTGGCCCAGAACTTAAGGGACATTCTTTGCCCAAGTGTTATCTGTAAATGTTACCAATCATTAACCCCAAGAATAGAGAGACTTCAGTAATCAAGGTCACCCCACAACAGGGAGGGACCGGCTGCTAGACAGAGCACGGGGAGCTTAGAAGAAGAGCTCGTAGCAAAGCAACAAGACTGAATTCCAGAAGTTCACACCTCCATTCCCCCACCTGAGTCAAAACTTCTGCCCCCAAAAGTTCCCTTTGTCTCTGTTTTCTTGGAGTCATTCTTAAAGGCCCCTCTTCTCCACCCCCGTGGTGTCTGCGGCACCCCCTCGGCCTCCGCCCCGTCCCCACATTTCTACAGGAGCGCACAGCACAGCACGGCCCTCACCCTGTCCCTGCCCTCCAGGGTATCTAACCCTCCGCCTTCCATTCCACCTAGAACCCGCCCTGCTCAGGGTCACGGGAACACACGGCCCGTCTCAGTCCTATGGCTCTGCTCCCACCTGCCCCTGCACAGGGCCCCGTCCTCCTCCACGCAGTTCTTCTCTGGGAACCTGCAGGTCGGCCGCCCAGAGCTCTGGGCTCAGAATTCACTCACCTGCCGTGGACTCGCACATGCAATGTGGGACATGTAAAGAGGCTGTGCAGGGTTGAATCGTGTCCCCCAAATTTCATATCCTTCCCAGAACTGCAGACTGTGACCTTCTTTGGAAATAGGGTCACCATAGCTGTAATTAGCTAAGACGAAGTAGGGCAGGTCCTGAATTCAGGCGCTGGCGTCTTTCTTTCGAAGAGGAGGGACACACAGAGACACAGACACATCGAGAACATCGTGGGACCACGGGGGCAGAGGCAGGGTGATGGGGCTACCAGGCAGGAACCAAGGGACGCCAAGGATTGACAGCAACATGAGAAGCTAGAAGAGCCCAGCAAGGACACCCCCCACCCCCAGGGCCTTCAGAGGGAGCCCTGCCCCGCCAACAACTTGATGTCAGATTTCTAGCCTTCACTACTGTAAGAAAAAAGTATCCTGTTGTTTTCAACCCCCAGCTTATGGTGCTTGGTTATGGCGGCCTGGAAACACAGCGCAGAGGAGACAGAGCCCCAGACCTGGACGAGCTTTCAGTCCTGAGGGGCATCTCTTGCCAACGTTGGGCAGGACTCTCCCTCGGGCACAGCTCATATCGCACTTACTCCGGGTTACCTTGAATCTTATTGCTCTTTCAAAGCACATGTTCGGTGCTCCTTTAAATAAAAAGTGAGATCCGGGGTGCCTGAGTGGCTCAGTGGGTTAAGCCTCTGCCTTCGGCTCGGGTCATGATCTCAGGGTCCTGGGATTGGGCCCCGCATCGGGCTCTCTGCTCGGCAGGAAGCCTGCTTCCCCCTCTCTCCGCCTGCTTCTCTGCCTACTTGTGATCTCTGTCTGTCAAATAAACAAATAAAATCTTAAAAAAAAAAAAAAGTGAGATCCACGCTTGGCTGTCCCACCTCCCTGCCTGCATGCAAAACTACCCTTCCTCCCCGATGTGAGAGACCCTTCCTCCCCACCCCCCTCAGTGGGTCACCTGCTGTGTGTCCTGCTCCCGAGCCATCTCCACCCTGGGATGAAAACCCTCAGCCTCTCTCACCTTCCCTCTCAGTCCCCCTCTGCTATGGATTTCTAGATATCCGCTGCAGAATTCAGCGTGCACCTCAGTGCGTGGACCTAAGCATCACCGGCCACACCAGGCCTCCCTGTCCTCTTACGCATGCATCTATGCATGGAGGCACGAAGGTGTCTGTGTGCATGTGTGTGCACATGTATGTATGCATATGTATGTGTGTGTGTGTGTGTGTATGTATTCCCACCCTTCCCCAGCAGAATTTCTCACGTATTAATGCGCATCCTTTATTTTTTTTTTGTATCTGTGGTGTGCACTACCCGCCGCACTGGCTCCCTGGCCCGGCGATGGACCCCTGGATGGGCTCCGGCTCCCCAGCTCCACCGCGGTGCATGTCTGCGTCCCGTCTGGTGCCGCTGCATGAGAATCTGTCTGCCATACATGTCCGAAGCAGCATGACACAGTCCTGTGGGGCGTCCAACTGGCTCAGGGCCCACATGCTGGGCCGGCCCTCCAGACAGCCAGACCCTCGGTCTGCCTCCCCGCAAGCCCGGCTTGAACTTCCCATCTCACCGCGTCGCAGCCTGCACTGGGTGTCATCCAGCTTTCTCGTTTCTGCCAGCGGTGGGTGTAAGATGAGATCTCGTCGAACGACGGCGTTGTTCTAATAGTCACCACATGGGAGCATCTCCCTGTGCCCTCGGCCCTCGTGGTTTCCTCTTGTGTAAGTGGCCTTGAGATTCTTTGCTCATGTTTCCAGTGGGATCGCTTCCTCTTTTTGGCTGATTTGTAGGCTTTCCTCGTGTGTTCTAGATAGAGTCCCTCTCACTTTAAAAAAAAAACAAAAAAGCCCAGCTCTCTGGAGTTATTCACATATCATACAATCCACCCAGAAAGCGAGTAATCGACGGACTTTCGTGTGTCACAGAAAATAGCAACCCTCACCACCGTCCATTTTAGGACACGGTCATCCCCTCAAAAAGAAACTCCACGTCCATTAGCTATCACTCCAGGATCTCCAGCCCTCGGCGACCACTAACCTGCTTTCTGTCTCTGTAGATTAGCCTGCTCTGCACATTTCATTTAAGTGGAATCATATAATATGCAGTCTTTCCTAACTGGCTTCTTTCATTGAACAGAATGTCTTTTTTTCAAGATCATATTTATTTATTTGACAAAGAGGAAGAGAGAGAAAGAGAGCACATGAGCAGGGAGAGGGGCAGAGCAAGAGGGGGAAGCAAACTCCCTGCAGAGCAGGGAGCCCGACGCGGGACTCGATCCCAGGACCCCGAGAACATGACCTGAGCCAAAGGCATACGCTTAACAGACTGAGGCAGCCAGGTGGCCCTGGAAAATGGGTTTTGTTTTGTTTTTAAGAGTAAGTCCTTTTTTCCCTTTTTTTTTTTAAGATTTTATTTATTTATTTGACAGAGAGCACAAGTAGGCAGAGAGGCAGGCAGAGAGACAGAAGGGGGGAAGTAGGCTCCCCACTGAGCAGAGAGCCCAATGCGGGGCTCATCCCAGGACCCTGAGATAATGACCTGAGCCGAAGGCAGAGGCTTAACCCACTGAGCCACCCAGGCGCCCCAGGAGAATGGTTTTAAGGTTCATCCACACTGCACCGTGAGTCAGTACTTAACTCTGTTTGAATGCCAGATAACATTCCACCGTTTATCCTTCCCTCAGGTGAAGGACCTCTGGGTCGTTTCCACCTTGGTGCCAAGCCTCTGTAACAAGTTTCTGTGCAGAGGCCTGTTTCTGCGTCTCTTGGGTCTTTGCCTAGCGGTGGAGTGGCTGGATCAGACGGCAGCTCTGTGTGGAACTGCTGGAGGACGTGCCAGACTGTTCTCCACAGCGGGCGCCCCACTTACATTCCCACCAGTAGTGTGTGAGCTTTCGGATTTCTCCCCACCCTCACCGACACTCGCTGTCTGACTCATTGACGTTAGCCATGCGGGCGGATGTGACATCACAGCTCACTGTGATTTTGATTTGCATTTCCGTGATGACTCATGATGGTGAACAACCTTTTCAAGGGCTTTTTGGTCACTTGTGCCTCTTCTTTGGAGAAATACATATTCAGATCCTTGGCCTATTTTTTCATTGTGTTTTCTTTGTATTATTGAGTTGTCAGAGTTCTTTATATATTCTACAGACAAGTCCTTTATCAGATACATGATTTGCAAATAGTTTCTCGTATTGTGTGGGGTGTCTCCACTTTCTTGATGGTGTCCGTTGAAATAGAGAAGTTTATAATTTGGGGGAGGTCCAATTTGTGTTTTTTCCTTCAGTTGTTTGTGCTTTTGAGTCCTGGCTAAGAATCCCTTCTAAACCCAAGGTCGAAAAGATTTATTCCAACATTTTCTTCTAAGAGTTTTATGGTTTGGCCTTTTACATTGAGGTCTTCGATCCATTTTGAATTAATTTTTGTGCATGGTGCGAGCTAAAGGTCAGGCTTCATTCCTTTATGTGTGGTCCCTTTCTCTTCTAATCATCACAAGTATCTTCCCCTGATCTGTCCTCACTCCATTATCTTGGATATGATGTCTTTTGTGGAACAGAAACAGGCTGCGCTTCTCAAGGTCAAGTTGTTCCTATAACTCTCTTTGGATCCAGCATCCTCAAGTCGCATCCTCGAGAGCTGGTGAGCCCCTAAGGGAGACTAATCAAGTCTCAACCCTTCAGACCAGTGAAGGAGGAAGGATGTAAGCGAAGTCATTATATAAATCATCATCTTAGCATTTAAAGCTAATCCCCTTCCTTGAAGACATCAAAAGCCTTCTGCAACTGCAAACAGGTAACGGATTAACTAATATTTTCTCCTTCCTTCATCTAGCAGCCACTAAATACCAAAACGACTTGCAGTGCTACACACACCCCCCCTGCCTCCCGGTTTCCCTTCTTCCCCCCTCTCTGAGCCAAAGCCCCAGCCATCCAGACTGATTTTGTCCCCAGCCAGTTCCTCCCTCCTTTCCCCACAGAGATGGCTAAAAAGACTTTCTGCCTATATCAGTGGCTTCCCTCTCCCCAGCCATTCTGTCTCTGGTTCCCTTTTCTACACATGGGTCAAATCCTCTGTTGTGGGTGTTGCTGCTTATCTGTACCAGCCCCTGCTTCTGCCCTGCGATCTGTTCTAGGGGAAGCTACTTGCTGGTAAAGGTGCCGTCATGTTTATCTATGGCCTCTGCAACTCGCCGCCTGCTGTAACAGATCATGGCACCGTGCAGCTTGAAGGAGGAAGGACCACACGCAATTCTTTTGGAAGATGGCCTTCGGCGGGAGGAGAGGGAATCAGAGGGAAAACAGAAATGGACCCTGGTCGCTAAAGCAGTGAAGGACTGGGGAGTTTACAGATGTGGGTACCTCAAAGGGGTAACAGGAGCCCCCCAGACCGCAGCAGCCAGAGCCCCCATGCACTCCTTCATGCCCCTGCCCACTGGGGAACCCCTGAGCTGTAGGTCCCCCTCCTTGGTCAACCCATGCCTCACCCTGTCCCTCCCTCCAGGGCGGGGTCAGTAGAGCCATAAAGCTCAAGGTGTCAGAGACAAAGGCTGGCAGCAGAGGTGAGCCCAGAGCAGAACACAGAGGTGAGTTCTGATGGGGGTGCTGGGGGCGGTGGACAGAGGGGCCAGAGGGAGGGGAGCAAGGGAAGAAGGGTGTGGAGAGAGGGAAAGGAGAAACACAGACACGGAGTGGGGGAGAGCCAGAACGCAAGGGGTGGGAACCCAGAGGGAAGAATTCCAGGGCACAGCACGCTGGGTTGCAGGTCTGAACTACCCAGGCTCGAGATAGGAAAGGCACAGCCAGGGCCTGGATGCCATTCTTGGGGTGCTGGGGATGAGACGTGGGGAGGAAGGGCACATTTCATGTGTGGTTCCGCTAGCCACCAAGTTCTCCCTCCTCATGTGGCTTCATCAACATCGTCCACCTCGCCTGCTGCCTGCTTGGACTTTGGAATAAAGATTGTACTAGGAGAGGTAAACGTGAAAGGAAGAGCCAAGTTCAGGTTAATAGAATCACAAACCTCCTGCACATCTCCCTCCCTCTTAGCAAAGCAGAAAGAAATTTGGAATTACAAGATTGTAAAACAGGGATCCTGGCCATGAAAAGACATGGAAGAACTTAAATGCATATGACTAAGTGAGAAAAGCAATCTGGAAAAGCTGAATACTCTGTGATTCCAACTGTAGGACATGCTGGAAAAGGCAAAACTATGGAGACAGTAAGAAGATCAGTGGTTGTCAGGGGTTAGAAGGAAGGGAGGGGTGAACAGGTGGACGGGTAGAGCCCAGAGAATTTTTGGGGCAGAAAAACTGTTCTGTATGATCCTATAGTAAATATTAATATAAGGACAAAAAATATAAATATAATATAAATATATCAATATGGACGCATGTCACAGTCCGTTTGTCAAACCCCACAGAACGTACACCACCAAGACTGACGCCTAATGGCACCTTCGGACTTTGGGTGACAACGATGTGTCAGCCTGGATTCATAGATAGTAACAAAAGTCCCACTTTGGAGAAGGATTTGTTCACTGGGGAGTGGTGTGTGAGTGGGGGTGGGAGGTTCTTAGGAAATGTCTGCATCTTCTCAGTTTTGCTGTGATCCTAGAAATGCTCTAAAAAGCAGAATCTTTGTGTGTTTTTTTAAAGGAGGCTTGGCAAAATTTAATAGCAGAACACGAGCTCACCCCATATCCTTTTACTGGCTCTGGATTCACCCCAGCAGCCCCTAAGTGCCCCCATGCCCTTCGGGCTAGAGAACACAAGGTCATATGAGTCCTGGGACTTCCCACCAGGGCCAGTGGAGGAGACAGAACAGCCAGAGGAGATCGTGTTGGCAGCCCTGGGGGTGGGAAAATGAGGCAAAGACCCTGTCCATAGCCCCCCAAAATGGAAGGGAAAGGGCATCTCCCCGCCACCTGGGATGGCTCCCCCCTGTTTGAATAGTCAAGTAGCCACACCTGGAGGGCCCCACCAGAGAGGCTCCCAAACCCTCTGGCCACCCCATGCTTGTCCTCAAAGCCACAGGACTACAGACTAATCACAGACCAATTACTTCACATCGCTTGCATTTTTCAACGTGTTGGCATCACAGACCATATCTTCATAGCTGACTTTAAAAAGAGAGTAGCTAGCGTTTCCTGAGTGCTTCGTAGAAGGTGGACATTGCTCTAAACGTGTTATCCTTATTGTCTCATTAATTGGGCTGAGAAAATACATAGAGAAAGGCAAAATGAGTTTATATAGCCAAGAAAATCCACAGGAGTATTGGAGGTGGGCAGACAAGTAAGGAGAGAGCAGAATTCAAATCAGTGGGAAGGGGGCACCTGGGTGGCTCAGTTGGCTCAGCCGCTGCTTCAGCTCAGGTCCTGACCCCAGAGACCTGGGATGGAACCCCACATCAGGCTCTCTGATCAGCGGGGAGCCTGCTTCTCCCTCTGCCTGCTGCTCCCCCTGCTCGTGCTCTCTCTCTCTCTCTCTGTGTCATATGAATAAATAAAATCCTTTTTAAATAATCGATGGGAAACACAGAGCTGAACAGTGTTAGGGCCTCCAGCTGGGACAGCCAAGGGAGGGGGTCGAGGGCCGAGTCTGTAGGAAAACTACCATGCCAAGGGGCGGGGCTTCGCTGTCCAAGACTCCTGCCTAGTGGAAACCCAATTCCTCCCATAAACCAACTAAGTTCATCTCTGCTACTGCGTTCCAGAGCCATGCGGCCAGCCACCCTGGCCCTCCGTTGGGCCGTGGCCGCCATCTTGGTGCTGCAGGCGACGACCACGGCCAAGTACCCCTCAAGGACCCTGCACAGCAAGGCTGGGGTGTTCGAGGACCTGAGCGCCCAAGAGCTGAAGGCCGTGCGCAGCTTCCTCTGGTCGCGGGAGGAGCTGAGGTTGGAGCCCTCCAAAGCGCCCACCATGGCTAAGAACTCCGTGTTCCTCATTGAGATGCTGCTGCCCAAGAAGCAACAGGTACTGAAATTTCTAGACAAAGGCGGGAAGCCTCCCGCCCGCGAGGCCCGAGCCGTCATCTTCTTCGGAGCCCAGGAGCATCCCAACGTCACCGAGTTCGCCGTGGGGCCCCTGCCACGGCCCTACTACATGCGAGAGCTGCCCCCGAGGCCGGGGCACCGCACCACCTGGGCCTCCAGGCCCATCACCGGGGCCGAGTATGCCCTCCTGGCCCAGGCCCTGCAGAAGGCCACCAGGCCCCTGCACCAGTTTTTTCTTGATACCACAGGCTTCTCCTTCCAAGACTGTCACTCACGCTGCCTGACCTTCACGGACGTGGCGCCCCGCGGCGTGGGCTCCGGCCAGCGCCGCTCGTGGTTTATCCTGCAGCGCTTCGTAGAGGGCTACTTCCTGCACCCCACGGGGCTGGAGCTCCTCCTGGACCACGGCAGCACCAACGCGCAGGACTGGACGGTGGAGCTGGTCTGGTACAACGGCAAGTTCTACCCGAGCCCGGAGGAGCTGGCACGGCAGTACGAGGAGGGGCAGGTGGACGTGGTGGTTCTGGAGGGCCTGCCCCCCGAGGGCCCTGGCGGGGACGGCACCGAGGAAACACCCCTCTTCTCCTCCTACAAGCCGCGCGGGGAATTCCCCACCCCCAGCCCCTGGAATGGCCCCCGCCTGGTCCAGCCCGAAGGTCGCCGCTACAGGCTGGAGGGCAGCACGGTGCTCTACGGCGGCTGGAGCGTGTCCTTCCGGCTGCGCTCGTCCTCGGGGCTGCAGGTCCTCAATGTGCTCTTCGGCGGCGAGCGCGTGGCCTACGAAGTGAGCGTGCAGGAGGCCGTGGCGCTGTACGGGGGGCACACGCCCGCGGGCATGCAGACCAACTACATCGACGTGGGCTGGGGGCTGGGCAGCGTCACACACGAGCTAGCGCCCGGCATCGACTGCCCGGACACCGCCACCTTCCTGGACGCCCTCCACCACTACGACGCCGACGACCCCGTGCGCTACCCCCGCGCCCTCTGCATCTTTGAGATGCCCACGGGAGTGCCGCTTCGCCGACACTTTAATTCCAACTTCAGTGGCGGCTTCAACTTCTACGCGGGACTGAAAGGCCAAGTGCTGGTGCTGCGGACCACGTCCACGGTCTACAACTATGACTACATCTGGGACTTCATCTTCTACCCCAACGGGGTGATGGAGGCCAAGATACACGCCACCGGCTACGTGCACGCCACCTTCTACACCCCCGAGGGGCTGCGCTACGGGACCCGCCTGCACACGCACCTGCTGGGCAACATGCACACCCACTTGGTGCACTACCGCGTGGACCTGGACGTGGCAGGTAGGACCCGGCGTCGGAAGCACCCTCCCAGCCAAACATCTGCCTTCCAGGGGGAGGTGGTGCTGAGACTTCCCCGGAGGCATAGAATCAGGAGCCTAGCCTGCCTCTCTGCAGACGACCGTGCAGACACACGTTTGCCCCTGAGGAACGGGGGAAGTGACCAGCATGTCCTTGACCCTGGATGCAGCCAGTGGGCTCTGGTCTGGCGCTGGGGCTCCCTGACCCCTGCAGGGGTGGATGGGGCAGGTGCACAGGTGGGGTTGGGGAACAATGCCTAGGAGTGTAAGAAATGTCGCTGCCTAAGGCTATGTCGTCTGCAGCACTCATCGTCTCCTGGATTAATGATGTCACCCTGAAACATGGCAGGGACATCATGACAGGCTTTAGCTGTCCGAACAGGCCTGACTCTGAGTTGTCTTCTAGTTCCTCTGTTGTTTTTCTGGCTTTCATTCCTTCCCTCTACTCAGTGCATACCCCCAACATCATCTGCGCTCCACTCCTGATGGTCTGCTCTTGGATGAGCTCTGGGATGGAGAACGCAGCCCAGAAAAGAGGGTATTTCAGGTCAGGGGGCTTCCTTCTCATTGTCCTCCTTCCTGTACCCCTGCAGGCACCAAGAACAGCTTCCAGACCCTGCAGATGAAACTAGAAAACATCACCAACCCCTGGAGCCCCAGACACCACCTGGTACAGCCAACCCTGAAGCAGACAAGTTACCACCGGGAGCGCCAGGCGGCCTTCCGCTTCGGACAGCCTCTGCCCAGGTACCTGCTCTTTGCGAGTCCCGAGGAGAACCGCTGGGGCCATCGGCGCAGCTACCGGCTACAGATCCACTCCATGGCCGACCAGGTGCTGCCCGTGGGCTGGCAGAAGGAGCAGGCTATCACCTGGGCCAGGTAAGGGAGGCCTGGGAGGCGGGGGAGGGCTAGTATTCATGGATTTCTGTGTGTCCGTGTGTCTATCTATGAGATCTGGGTCTACGTGGTGGTGTATTGGGCCCGGGAACACGGGTGTGTGTGTGCTCTGGCTCTGTGTTGGGGGAGGGGAGCGGAGCGCCAAACCGAGCACCTGAGCCTCGAATGACATTTGGTGAGTCTGGCTGACCCCCCCGGAGATGATCTCACCACAGGGGGAGACAGTATCTTACCCCATCGTTTACCCAGAGGGTGTCTCTGGGAGGGCTGAGAGGCCCCCTGGCACCCAGAGCCACCAGGCTCCCCCTCTGGGCAGGTACCCCCTCGCCGTGACCAAGTACCGGGAGTCCGAGGTGTGCAGCAGCAGCATCTACAACCAGAACGACCCCTGGGACCCACCTGTGGTCTTCGAGGAGTTTCTTCGAAACAATGAGAACATTGAAAACGAGGTACTGGGGGGCACCTGGGTGCGCAGTTTGGTTAAGTGTCTGGCTCTTGATTTACGATCAGTTCGTGATCTCAGGGTCATGGGATCGGGCTCTGTGTCAGGGTCCGTGCTCCGTGGGGAGTCTGCTTGAATTCTCCCTCTCCCTCTGCCCCCCCTTCAGCTCGCACGTGTGTGTGCGCGTTCTCTCTCTCTCAAATAAATAAAAAAGAGGGAAAAAAGAGAGAGAGAGAAAAAAGGTACTGGCCCTGCCTTGCTCCAGCCGGAGCCCGAGATCAGATCTGTGCTGGGTCTCGGGTGGAGGGGGAGCTCAAAGGTCTCTCCACTCCTTAAACAGGGGACTGGGGGAGGTTGCCCACCCCTCCCCCTCTGAGCCTCCTTAGCGCCTGCCCGTCCCTGTCAACCACAGGACTTGGTGGCCTGGGTCACTGTGGGCTTCCTGCACATCCCCCACTCCGAGGACATCCCTAACACTGCCACACCCGGAAACTCCGTGGGCTTCCTGCTCCGGCCTTTCAACTTCTTCCCTGAGGACCCATCCCTGGCGTCCAGAGACCCCGTGATCGTGTGGCCCCGGGACAGTGGCCCCAACTACATCCAGCGCTGGAAGGAGGAGGAGAGGGACTGCTTGATGCCTGACCCTTTTAGCTACAATGGAACCTACAGGCCTGTATGAAGGACCCTCTGCCCCCAAGTAACCCACCTAGAAGCCCAGGTGCCCCCCCAGGGACAGACAATAAAGCCCTCAGGGCTCAGCTCCGTGTGCTGCTTCTTGGGGGGAGGACACACCCAGATGAGAAAGCAGGTAGCCTTGACCTCCCTTCACCTTCGTCTACTCCACCCCAGAAAAGACTTCTATCACGAAGGCAAGGTCGTTCACTGAAGTACTAGATTCATCTGTCAGATTGGTTGTAAAAAACAGATGAGCAGCTCCCTCTCTGGGGTCTGTGGGGACTTTGGGATGTCACTGAGGGGCAGGCAAAGTCGTGTGGCCATAGGAGGATGCTGCAGAAAATGGGCAAAACCACCCATCCTCTACCCTGCAACCCACTGATCCGGCTCCCGGGACTCTGTCCCAGAGGTTTCCCTACAAACAGAGGAAAGACATGAGCAAGCAGTGAGGGACTGCGGTGCCATTTGTAATAGCGGAGTCTGGAGGCCACCCAGACGTCTATCTACAAGACAGACCTGCGGGTGTGAATAAACAACAGTACAGCCACACGATGCCATCCAGGTGATCCTACAGCCGGGGACATCTCTGCACTGGTGGGGAAAGAGCTTCGGGATGTAGACACCCCAGAGAGGGAGACTGTCTACCTGACCTAAGCTCCTGCCAAAGGCCCAAGTCCTAATACAATGACGTTGAGTGTTGGGATTGTAATAGGAGTTTGGTGGGGGAGGGGGTGACATATACATTCGAACAGTAGCGCCTCAAGGTCATGGGGGAGGTGGACCACCCAGGGGAGGAAGCAGGAGTCCTCAACGTAAAGCAAGCCCCGGGGAACGCACCAACTCCCTGCCTTCTCCTCTCCTCTGCTGAATTGTTTTCATTTCCTAATCATAAGAATGTACTACCCATTTGAAAAAATGTAAATCTAAATTTTAGAAGAGGAAGGGAGGGACCCTTGTTCATGGCTGGAACTGATAAGGCAGGCTGCTTCCTCCTGGGTTCCTACCGATCCCCAGACTTTCTCCTCCGATCCCCAAGAGAAGCCATGGGGAAAATAATCGGCCCACAGATGTGGCTGGTTTTCTCTTCCCTTTGCATGAACAAAGACTTGGTGCCATTCCCACCTGGGGAAGTTGGCCCATCCCTCTCGTTCCTGCTCTTCTTTATCATCCACCAAATGGGGGAAAGGGGTGGCCATCACTCCCCCATCTCCTCACCATGCACCCGGCTGGTGGGACTATCTGAGACTTGTTTGGACTTGAGAGGGGCTCACAGTACAGCCCCCACCTCCTTTATCTACTGTAGTCTAGATGGGCTCGCCCACTAGGCTTGGGGGCCCACCCCTAGCTAACCTTCACTGTGACCTTGCTTTCCTCCGCCATTGTTCTGATTGCCTGTTCCTACCCTGGAATCTGGTGGGAAGGCGTGGCTGTGGTGGGGGTTCCCTGGTGCCCAAGGGATGTTAGCCAAGCAAACAAAACTTGCACTGGCCTCAGTATTCCAAGAATCCACTGAAAAAAAACTTTTATTTGTACGGCAGTGAGAAGGTGAATCTTAAGCTTTTCATCTGAACACCATTAGGACAAACATAGGAATTGGACACAGAATTTTGTAACAACGGATATGATATTTAAAATAGCAACAGTTTTTATCTTAGCCATTTTCTTAAATTTTTGAAATTATCTGAGCATTGTTTCAAAGCTCTGGAACTACTAAAACACAAAAGATTATGAACGTCCACAACAGAAAAAAGGAAGAGAGCAAATTTTTTTAGCACTAGAGGGAAAAAAATCTAATCTTTGTAAGAAGGGTTAGTAGTTCAGTAGACAATAACTCCTTCTGAAGGGGAGCCAGGAAACGCATTTGCTTGGAAACTTTTTACTTTTAATTAACCTTCAGCCTTACTGAAGAAACTGTTCACTGTGCTTTAAATAGTCTCATTTTTCCCTCATCCTACTTTCCTTGAGTTATGCCTATCATGAGTATCCTATATCCTAACATCATTCTAACATCTGGCAAATTCCATTATTAACCCGCAGGTTAACAACAACAAAAAGAATATCATCTAAAAGGATCAGTTTTCAACAACAACAAAAAATTATGAGACACGCAATGAAACAGGAAAGAGCGACCCCCATACACAAGGGGGAAGCAGAAAACAAATTATCCATGAGGGGTCCCAGATGGAGAACTTAGCAAAAATATCAAAGCAGCCATTAGAAGTGCATCCAAAGAGCAGAAGGAAACATGCTTGAAAAAGTAAATGAGAGGGGCGCCTGGGTGGCTCAGTGGGTTAAAGCCACTGCCTTCGGCTGAGGTCATGATCCCAGGGTCCTGGGATCGAGCCCCCCATTGGGCTCTCTGCTCAGCGGGGAGCCTGCCTCCTCCTCTCTCTCTGCCTGCCTCTCTGCCTACTTGTGATCTCTGTCAAATAAATAAATAAAATCTTTAAAAAAAAAAAAAAGTAAATGAGGCTGTGACAAGGTCCCAGCAAACGGAGACTATCACTATAGAGATAGAAACTATTTTTAAACAAAAACAAATGGAGGGGTACCTGGGTGGTGCAGCTGGTTGGGCATCCAACTCTTGGTGGCAGCTCAGGTCATGATCTCAGGTCATGGGATTCAGCCCCACATCAGACTCTGCACTGGGCTCGGAATCTGCTTGAGAGTCTCTCTCTGTCTCTCTGCCCCTCCCCGCCTCAGATAAATAGATAAAATATTTCAAAATTAATAACTAAAAGAACCAAGTGGAAAATCTGGAGTCAAAAAGTACAATGCCTGACATGGAAAACTCCCCAGATAAGCCGGACGGTGGATTTGCTCTGCTTCGACACTGGAACTCCCAGGCGCGGTCGGGAAGCAATCCAAAGAGGCAAGTAGTGTCAGCAGGACAGTGACGCAGCTCCGTGTCGGTGACCCGGCAGGAGGCTCTGGGCTGACAAGGCAGGTCATTGCCTGAAGCATGTGTGGCCAAGACATAACCGAGCAGATTTACACTTGACCATGAGCCTGAGCAGATGCCTGGGCCCTTGCCGCAGGAGTAGTTAATTCATTAAAAAGAAGGATAAGAACAAGGACCAGAAAAGTCCCAAGAGAACGGGCCTTTCTCGGTGTCTATGGATCTTTTGCAGAGCCCAAAGCTGACAAGATTGAGCACGTAAGACCCCGTGTATTATAAGACCTAGAATTTCATGTACTGTTCTGACATCTTTGAGCATCACATGACCCTGAAGTTCCAACCACGAGTTTCCTGCTCTCTGCAGATAAGCCCCTCACCCAGAAGGAGAGGGTCCCCATACAGCTCACTGCTCTCTACCTGGTTCTCAACCAACGGGTTTCACATTGCCATCGCCACCTGCCATCTAGAGCCCAAGGACAGCCGGAACAGGCCACAACAGTAGGGCAAATTTCTCTCCATCCCCATCCCACCTTGGCCTGGCCCCCAGGAGCCTGAGCAGAAGAGCAGGCAGGGAGGGGAACCCACCCTGACTCATCCCCAGGCCAGAACCCTTGGACCTGGGGTCAGGCTGAACAGGAAGGAGAGGAAAACTTAGAACTGGATGTCCAACAGAAATTTTAAATTAACTTGATGGGGCTGTTTTATACCTGAACATAATCACATAATCAAAAGGCAGTGGTAGAATATGCCCCCATGGTGATTAAGGCCAGGATGAAAGAACCAGCCATCCATAACAGGGAAAATCTTCCAGCCCAGGAGCTGGGACAGTGAGAGGAAAAGACCCAGCAGCCAGGCTCAGTGGTGGGAGTCGGACCCCTGCAGACCGCCGGACCCCAACTGGAGAGAGAGGAGAACAAAGACCCACCTTCTCCCTCCCCACCCAGTCTCCCACCAGGGCTTCCCACTGGTGGAACCCCAGCTACGGGCCCTGTCCCCAGAGTGACAGAACAGAGGAGAGGGGCCCGGGGAGGGTCTCTGGACCAGTGGAACAAGTCGAAAGGCAGCAGATGGAGAGGGGACCGTCCATTTCCACTCTGCACCCTGCCGAGCTCCAACTGTTTAGTGAACTGGCTCTTAGCCTTGTTGGCCCCCCACAAAACAGGACCAGTGGTGCTCAGATAATGCCAGGGTGATCTGGACCCAAAGTCACATCCAGTCAGTGGTCCTTGGGGTTAATCTCCTGGAGGAGAAGCCCAGACCGCACCCATTGGGGTGAACAGATCTTTCCACCCAGATCATGGGCATGTCCTGTAATTCGCCTCCCACATGGTCAGGCTGACCCAAGGTCCTCTGACAGTTCACAGACCCCCAGCATATAGGGTCAGCAACAGGGAAGCTCTCAGAGCTGCCCAGACATCTCTATGTGTGTTCTCTTGAGGATGGGGGAGAGTGGCAGATGTCCCCAGCAGACAGACGCTTGTTATACACATGTCCATCCACCCACAGCTGACAGAGGCTCGGACCCTAGGGAAAGGGGGCTGGTCCTGTGCATTTTCCCCCAAGACAGGACCAAAGCCACAGATCTTCCTGGGAAGAAACGCAGGCGGGCGCCCCCATGCCATGCTTGGCAAAGCTGTCAATTCAGGAGAGCACTGACAGAAGGAGAAGCACAGGGCTGGGTTCTGAGTGGGAAGAGACACCCCCACCCCGCCCCCAACCTGCTTTACAAAAGACTACAGAGATCCCACCAAGAGAAAAGAAGAGAGAAAACCAGGATTTACACCCCCACTCTCCTCCCCCCTGCTCCAGCCCAAGCACATTTCCTCCCCAAGTAAAACAGAATGTGGTTTTGTTTGTGGCTGCTCTGCTCCCAGGTGGAGATGCAAATAGAGAAAGCCTTGAGTGAACTAAGTTGCTTTATATAACACAGAGGAAGCTAGAAAATTCAGGGAAAGAAGAACCTGTTGCTTTTAGAGGCTTTTCAGGGAAAGCAAGCCTCAGCTGTACAAGGAGAGCTTTGGGGAGACATGGGAACGAGGGCACATAGAAACCCTTGTCTCAGAGCCAACAGATACTAAGTTTCCTCTAAGAACTTTCTCATCGTTGTCATTTTTAGAAAGGAAAAAGAGGTAGGCGGCCGGGGCATCCTGGTGGTCTGGGTCCTGATTCTGGGAAGTAGGACTCTAACCCCAGCAGCCTGGGCAGGTGCAGGGCCAGGCCTGGTCCCAGCTCTGCAGTACACACCCGAGCATCTGTGGGAGTCCCACAGCCTGGGAGACCCAGTGCTTCAGCCATCAGATGCCAGGCTGGCTCTGAGCTCCTTCCTTCCAGTCCTGGACGCAAAGCTTCTGGACTGGGGATGCTTCTCATGCCCCCAGCCCGATCTCATCTCCTCCTGCAGCTCAGTCTTCTCAACAGCTAGTGCCCCACTCCCTGTGACCCTGGGCCGCTCGGTCTCCCCGCTCCTCTCCTCCCCAGCCCACCGGACTCCGGCCTTATGGGCCCTACCTGGGGAAACCAAGGCCGCTCATCAGTCTGCTACCTTCCACCACGGCCCATGCAGCACCCGCCTCCCCAGCCCCCCACCCACCGCTAAAATGGCAGGCGCTCCCCCCCCTTCCCCGGGCTCTGGGCTAAAAGCTGGAGAAACCGTCTTCCTTCTCTTCCTTGTGCTCCTCCCAAAAGCTTCTGCTGCCTCCCTTTGTGACTGAGGGTCATGCTCATTACAAAGGCCCCTGCGGCAGCTCACGGTCAGGGCTGGAAGGCCACCCTATGTACCCAGGGGAGCCCAGAGAAAGGAAGGGGCACTGGTCACACACCCCGCTGGGAGTAAACCTGTGCGCCCAGGTGCCAGGCGTCTTGCCACCAAATGTCTGGAATTTCTGAAACTCTAACACTCGTTTCTGCAGTTTGAACTCAGTGCTGGCCATTTCGGGTCCGAACCAGCGGTCAGCAGAAGGAAGCATTAATAAGCTCGCCCACAGGAGCCCACTTTGCCAACAGCTCAAATGACCGCAAACCCATTTGTTCCAGCCTGCTCCCAGGTTAGGCTCCCTTGGTGTTCATTTCCTGCTCAGCGAGGCCGTGAGTCATCACCTTCCCTCCTCTCCTGCTTTAACTGTTGCTCTGGGACCAGAGTCGGCAGAATGAGAGGTCACATGGAACCCTTTATTTAGTACAGAAGCCCTCGACCTCGGGGAGGGGGAGCACCGCCAGCCTGGGCAGCTAGAATCAGCCCCCAGAGGCTTCTCAGAGCGCACCTGACCTGACTGACTCAGGACACTCAGGAATTCCTGGACTTCTCGGGGGTCCACGGACATTCCGGACTCTGGAGCACGCACTTTGCCGCCGGCTAAAAGATGCCTTGAGGCTGAGATCAAATTAGCGAGCGCATGCAGCTCGCTGCTGGTAAAAGCCAGACAGCCGCTCCTAACTCTGCGCTGTGCCTTCAACGAAAAGGATGCTGTGTGCCGTGTGTCCACCAGGTGGCGCAGCACACCTTCGCCGGCGGCTCCATCCGGCCCCCGCGTTTCACCGTCAGCCCCGCAGAGGTGAATGACGACCGCGGCAAACTGGAATTGCCCCCAGGTGCAAGCTCTACCTTCACCAAATACCGCAGAATCATAGTATTTTCATTAGGACCAAGTTCAGCTGAATTTAACAGAAAAAAACATAACAGCGGCTTGACAAGAGAGGTTTTATTCATTTCTATGTAAAAAGCAGCTCAGAGCTGGGATAGGAGCTCCATGAAGGTGTCCCAGATGCAGCCTTTCTTTTAATCGCCCCCACCTAAGATATGGCTCCCAGCTTCCTAGCCCAAAGTGGCTGCTAGTGCTCCAGCCATCGTATCTAACTACCAGGCTGTAGGATAGAGAAAGGAAGAGAAAGGCATGGACTTATGCTCTAAGGAACTGAGCCAGAATTCAGAGTCAATACTTCCACTTACAACTCACTGGCTACATAGGGAGGCTGGAGCCTGGAGTCTTTTACCTGAGCAATGCTACCCCCACATAATATCAGGGTTCAGTTTAGAAGAAGAATGTGAGAATGGAGAGCTGAAAGGAACTAGCGATATCAGCCACATATTACCGTATGCTACTGAAAATTCCTTTAGACAAGCAAAGCATATCTTTCAACCCCTGGAAACTGGGATGACTGAGGACTCCCTCACTGGCTAGTTTTGTTGACATAACTCCCAAATGCATGTCCCATGTCCAGATTCTCCTCCCAAACTCCAAGATCTGCCCATCTACCTGCATGTCCTACAAGACCCTCACCTCCAACATGTCCAAACCTGCTCCTCCCTCCCTGCCCTCTCCCCAGCCACCTGCTCCTTCTGTGCTCCCCAGCTGGAGGGTCTCATCATCCCATCCCTGTCACCCAAGCCAAGAACCAGGAAGCTGTCCTGAGCACTTCCCTCCCCTCCACACTCCATCTCTTTATCCTATAGACCACCTTTTTAATGTTTCTTGAATTCACGCCACCTTGCCTTTCCCATGGTGACTTCCTGCTCATCATCCCAGCCCGAGGTATGCCCCTGTCTCACCCCCTCCAGCCCATCCTCAACTGTGCTTCCAGAAGGATCTCTCTAAAATCCATCAAACAATATCACCCCTTCTGATCAAAGCCTCAGTAGCTCCCCACTGTCCTCGGGGGAAAACCCAAACATGAAACATGACAATCTTTCACATGATGTAGCAAATATTCACGTTTCTCCAGGATGCACCTCCTCCACTGAAGCTGAGCTAGACCACGTGACGTGCGTTGGCCAATGGAATGTTAGTGGACAGAACATAAACAGAACGATTAAATGTGTCAGTGTGGTTTGGCTCCTTGCCTGCCAAGGTAAGAAGAGCTTCCCCCAGAACGTCTTCAGCCTGTGTCCCAGAACAGAGAGGTGCAGCACAACTGAAGTCAGTCCAAACTCAGGCTACCCAGAGCCCAGAGCTCAGCGGTCCACCCATGCCTACTCTGGATCAGCCGAACAATAGCCATCTGAGACCCTTGAGTTTGGGAAGAAAGACTGGTCCTGGGCTCAGTCGCTGAGTCCGAGGACTACTTGTTACGCGGCATCATTATGGTAACAGCTGACTAGCGCAGGTGGGTGTTAGCATCCGCATTTTTCCCCAGGACCAGAACCTCAGGCCCTTTGTACCTCCTGTTGCCTCCCCCTGAGTCTGCCTCTCATGGCTTTTTGCGTAGCTGATCCCGTCCCATTCCTTAGGTGTCAGCTCAAATGTCGCTTCCTGAGAGGCTTTCTCTGGAAGCCACACCATGACACACTGTGACAGCAGTTTGCTTCCCTCGGCCTCAGCCTTGGAAAGTACTTAGCCTCCAGCAGTATCCTTCGTCTGCATGGACCTCCCGCCACAGGAGAGAAGCCGTGTGAGAAAGGGGCCTGGAGAACACCCAGCCGTCTTCTGTGCTCCAGGACAGCTAGGTTTGCCTGGCTGCTCTCGCCACTCAGCACTCGTTTCCTGGCCTGCCCAGCTGACTGCCTTGCTAGGCTGAAGCCCAGGGCTCCTTCTGCCACCCCAGGGGGACCCCTCCCAGGGCTGAAACAGAGCAAGCACTTAATGGGTGATGCATCTCCACTCTGCTCTGACATCTCCAGCTCTGGGCTGGGAAAGATAGCTCCTTTCTGTGCTGGAGGGAGCTACCCAACCTGCTCCTGACCCTCAGGCTGGACAGGGGAGTCCCAGGTTTGGCGACCTCTCCAAAGACCAGGCAGCTTTTACCCCTAAGGACAATTCCCGGCCCCCAGGTCCAGGGGGAGGAGGAAGAGCCTAGCACCCAGGACAGGAGTTTAACAGCGGAACTCCCACAGAGCGTTCATCCTGGTCCTGGCACTCACGGCCCACCCCGCCATGCCCTGGTAGCCCGGCCACACAGGGCTCGGTGGCCCTTCCTTCCTTCCTGAACCCCGTGGGTTCCTTTGGTATTTGCAGAGAACGGGGGCGCCCTGGCTCTAAGCCACAGCACGGAGTCCCCAGGCCTTGATGCCCCTGTGGCTTAGCGGGAAGCCAGGATGTCGGAGGAAATAACCGGAAATCATGTGGAAACGTAGAGACTCTTCCTCCGCAAGTGCTTGGATGTGGCAGGGGTGCAGATGGCCGTGAAGGAGGGTCTGGAAAAGAGTCTGTCTCACTGATGAGGCAGAGTGGACCAGGCAGGGAGGGAAGCACTCAGAGGGTGACAGCCTGAGCAGAGACCCAGAGGACAGAGGTGTCACAGTCTGAGCAGGGACCTGCAAGAATGCAATGTGACTGTGAAGGCGAGGAGGCCCACGGCCTCAGTCTCGGGATTTACTCACGGCTGTTGGGGTGCTTGGCAGGGGCCCCCCCCCCCGGGGGGGAAGGAGGTACACTGGGATTGTGCAATCTCACCCAGGAGGGTGGGTTGGGAGGAGCAAGAGTGGGGGCTGAGAGGTCATTTAGAAGTCTGAAAATGGTCAAGCAAGAGATGGTAAGAGACTAAATCAGAGCCAGGCTGGGAGGCAAATTCCAGAACAATCCAGGAGGTAAGGTACCTGGGCGTGTTGAGGTGATGTAGAGAAGGGAGAAAGGGGAGAAGCGGGTGGAACTTCAGCCTGGGTTTGGAGGTGAGGCCAGCACCCTTCGGGGGGGGTCTGTCATTGAATACTGGGGTGATGGGGCGGGGGCATTGACCCCTGGATGGGAGAAAGGGCAGCTTGGGGTGGGAGGGTGGCAGGTAAGCTGGGGCAGGTGAACCGAGGGTGGGCGGACCTAGGGGACGTCTCTCTGGAGGCTTGGGACGAGGAAGAGGTGTGGAGAAGGGACCTTGAAAGGAGGGGCCAAAGTCAGACACTGGGGCTGAGAAAATGGGAAAGAGCCACAGGGACAGTGACAGAGAGACAGAGAGAGCCAGCTGCAGGGACAGTGACAGAGAGACAGAGAGAGCCAGCAGGGACAGCAGACTTTGGCCAAGGCGCTGGGCCTCTAGGGCACACATCTTTCACGAGGTCCTTCACAGGCCACCTTCTCCCCAGAGCCTCTCACGGTAGCTCCTGTCCGCCTCTACCATCTGTCATTTTGCATACGCAGGACCTCTTTGGCAGCAAGTGATGAAACGGCTTGAAAAGGCCGAGAAGCAGAGACTGCTTTGAAAACCTATTTGGGCGTCGCTCCCAGGGAAGGCAGGTTATGGGACCAGCCAGAGCAGAAGGACAGATGTGCTCTGACTTCCAGAGCCTCTGGACGCAGGTCGGGGGCGCAGCCAGTGGTGGAGGCCCAGACCTTGTGCCTGAGCCCTTGGCGGTGAAGTTCATCATCATCTGGAGGGAGCTGTTCAGCTGCGGAGCTCGAGGTCCCCCGAGGTTGCGGTGGGCCCCAGCTCAGAGGGGGTGATTCTGCCCCTCGTGCTGGTCCGCCAGCTCCCTGGAAGGACACCCGTTGGTCAGCTCCAAGGACCACGGGGCAATGGGCAGGGTCTATAAGAATTCAGTGGCTCAGACTCACCCTCCAGGTTGGGTGGGGAAGGACTGTGTCTGGAAGTACGTGTCAGGCAGCAGGCATGAGAAAAACAATGAATGAGTCCCAAAGTCAGGGGGACTTCAACAGAAGCCCCCTCCCCAAGCTGATATTCCTCTCCCTCCCTCTGTCTGTCTCTCTGTCTCCCTCCCCATCTCTGTGTCCCCCTCTCTCTCCCCCACCAGGCTTCTCACCAGGCTGGGGCTCCCCAGCGGCTCCCAGGCCACTGTCCCCGCTTGGCCCTGCTTTCCTCTAGATTTAAAGGCCGTCGTACACTTGGCACATTTTTGTTGGGCCATGACATTTAAGGCCCCCATGGTTACCTCTGCCCAGGGCAAAACAGAACACTGATCTCGACAGGGTCTGGCCGGTGTCAAACCCTGCGGGCGTCCCTCCGACTCTGGACACCCAATTCCCACTAACGCGGCCAAAGAGCGCATAAACCTTCTTGGCAGCCGTGGCGGCTGCGTCACACTGAATTTTTTGTTTCCATAAAACCTGTTTCAAAGATTATAAAAGTAATCATGGCCTCACTGGGGAAAAACTTGAAAACACACAAACATACAAAGAAACATACAAAGCAGATCGTTCAGAATCACCTATAATCCCTCATCTCGATATACCTCTCCTCAGTCTTTACTTACGCAAGTTTCCGAACCTTTTTAAACAAACCTATCACTGTCAGTGCGTAGCTTGCACTTAACCTTCTATCAAGAACGTTTTGCATATCATTAACCGTTCTGTAAAACTACGACCTCAGCGCGCAAATGCTATCCCTTCTTGGGGTTACTAAGACAATAGCTGGCAGCTCCAGGTCCCAGCGAGCTGCTCTTGGGGATTTCACAACTTGCCCTGGGCTTGCCTAGGAAGCAGGTGCTGGTACTTTCCCCCATTTTACAAATGAGGGGACGAGGCTGGGAGGGGTTGCACGACGCGCCACAGTCGCACAGCTAGTAAATGGCAGTCCCAGTATTAAACTCAAGGGAGCCCGACGCACAGCCGTGTCCTCTCACGGCCGCCCTCCGGTCTGCACACCGTACCCCACAGGTGCGCCCACGAGGTCTAGGTGCAACAGGCAGGTGTCACCTCTCTCCATCTGGGCTGAACTGGGTCCCTCCAGGACAGGGATGGAGGATGCTTCCCACGAGTGGGGACATCCTATGTGTAAAACCCCATATGAGTTTTAAAACCTGTAGGTAAGGGGCGCCTGGGTGGCTCAGTGGGTTAAGCCTCTGCCTTCAGCTCAGGTCATGATCCCAGGATCCTGGGATCGAGCTCCGCATCGGGCTCTCTGCTCAGCAGGGAGCCTGCTTCCCCCCTCTCTCTTTCTGCCTTTCTGCCTACTTGTGATCTCTGTCTGTCAAAAAATAAATAAAATATTTTTAAAAAATAAAAGTAAAAAAAATAAAACCTGTATGTGTGAAGTAGCTGCGTGGGGCCAATGGCTCAAGTGCCCCCGCGTGTGGGCTGGAGCGGCTCGCCTACAGCCTTGTGAAGCCAGGGTGGGCCATAGAGGACCCTGCCTTCCAAACACGGGGGCTCTGTGCTCTGATCACTGACTGCTGCACTGCTTGCGACCCCCCAGACCCCCCCCCCCGCCCCGGCTTGTGGCAAGCCCAGCCCCGCTCTGGCTGAAGTGACTTTGGGAGATTTAAATGGTAGGTTCCCCTCCCCCTCCCCTACCCCCGCCCTTGATTTTTCACTTTTTGCCCTTTCAGGAGCCAGACATTAAAGACGAGGACGTTCAGAAACAACTGCTCATACAGGGAAATTAGAAAGTGATGGTGAGTGTCCAGGGAAAGGCTCAGAAAAGACCTGAGAAGACTTTGAGTTTACACCTCAGGCTGATCTTGGCACAGAGACAGCCTACGACAATAAAAAACAAAACAACGCTAACAAAATCCACCAAACCCTGGTGAGGGGGAAGATTTCCAGAGCTATCACATTATTGGATTCAAACGTCCAGTGTTCAAGGGGGAAAAAGAATGAAATCAGGAGGCATACAAAGAAATAGGAAAGTATAGTCCATTCAAAGGAAAAGAGGAGCCCCACAGAATCTGTCCCTGAAACAGACCGGAAGGCAGACACACTAGACAAAGACTTTAAAACCACTGTCTTGAAGATGCTGAGGGAGTAAGGGAAGGCTTGGGGAACAGCGTAAACCAATGTGCAGGCAAAACAGAAAAGCTTCACGGCACTGATTTTGGCACTGATTGCTTGGACACGACACCAAAGTCACAAGTTCACAAAAGAAAAAAATAAGTTGGGCTTCATGAAAATTTTTTAATTTTGTGCACCGAAACACGCTATCCAGAGTAAAAAGATTCTCCAGAGAATGGGAGAAAATATTTACAGATCATATATCTGAGGAGGTGTTAATATCCAGAATATGCAGAGAGCTCCCAAAACTAAAAATCTTACCAAAAAACAAACAACTTGGATTAAGGACTCATCTAGATGTTTCTCCAAAGATACACGACTGGCCGATAAGCACATGAAGAGATGCTCTACGTCGCCAAGAGTTAGGGAAGCGTAAATCAAAACTCCCGTGAGGAACCACCTCACACCTGTTAGGAGAAGACAGGAAGCTGCGCATGGTGTCGAGGGTGTAGACGAACAGAAATCCATCCATGCACTCTTGGTGAGAACGTAAAATGGTGCAGCCGCCATGGAAAACAGTATCGTGTTTCCTCAAAACTTAAAAATAGAGTTACTATATGATCTAGCATTTCTGCTTCTGGGTGCCTACCCAAAAGAATCGAAATCAGAGTCTGGAAGAGAAATGTGGGCATCCATATTCACAGAAGCATTATTCACAACAGCAAAATGTGCACAACAGCAAGACGACTGTCAACCAATGAACGGATGCGCAAAACATGGTATACGCGTAGGGAGAACTATTATTCTGCCTTAGGAAAGAAAGATGTGCTGACAGCTGCGGCAGGGATGAAGCTGGCGGCCATTCAGCCGAGTGAAGTCAGCCAGTCACAAAAAGGCAAATACTGTGCGATTCCCCTTATATGAGGCACTTAAAGTCATCAAAAGCATAAACACAGAAAATAGAATGATGGCGCCAGCGGGCTGGGGCAGGAAATAGGGGGAGTTAGAGTTTCATGGAGACAGAGTTTCGGTTTTACAAGGCGAAGGCGTTCTGGGGATGGAGAGTGGGGACGACTGCACATTATGAACACGTTCATATCACTGAGCAGTAAATACACTTTAATGGTAAATTTTATGTTATGTGTAATTTATCACAATTTTTAAAAAGAGAAAAATGTATGAGAGAAGAAAATCTCCCTTTCCTCTTATCCAGGAAGAGACGAAGGGAGCTGAGGTGCCAAGGTCAGGGGATCCTGCCGAAGGGGCGCGTTGGGGGATGGCTGTTGCAAACCATCACTAAGGGAGGCTGGTACCCCCCACACCTAGGATGATCCACAAGATACTTAAGGCAGATTTGAACAAGCGAATACCGAATACCGGGGCTATGGGGTGCTCTTTGTCTTTATGTTTTACACTGTGTCATTAGCAAAATTTGCATGCTAGCTGCTCTACAACTCTGGGAGAAGAGAGGAAGCCTTCTTCTCCCTTTCCCTAATGAGGACAGGGACATTGAAATCCATTGTAATCACCGTCAGTCACCTTGGGCGGAAAGAAAGTAGGCAGCTCGCCAAGCTGGGGGACAGTGGTGGTTAAAGCCACAGAGGGTCCTCAGACTAACCTCTTTCTGTCTGCCTCTCCGGAGCAGGGAGGGGTGGGGTTTGCTGGAGTCCTGGGCTGGCAGAGTCCTCCTCAACAGAGGGGCTGAGCACTGACGGCCACATCCCACTGTTACTTAATAAGCTCCTAATTGGAAAATAACGGGGTTTTCTTGAGAAAATCCATTCTGACTATTGTCTCCCTCCGAAAGCTGAGCCTTTTACCGACTGCCTTATAAACAGAGCCCAAACTGAACTGAATTTGGGTCTATTGAAGGATACCTCTGCTGAGACTGGTCCCAAAAAAAGGGGAAATGGGGGTCCTATTAGCTTCCAGCAGCCACCGTAGCAAAGTTCCCCAAACTGAGTGCTTTATACACAGAAGTTACTAGAAGCCCGAGATCAAGGGGTCAGCAGGTGGATTTCTTCTGAAGCTTCTCTACTTGCGCTGTAGATGGCCCACTTCTCGCTCACATGGTCTTGAGTCAGCCTATGTCTCAGTCCTAACCTTCTCTTCTTACAAGGGCACCAGTCATATTGGACTTAAGGGCCCACACATATGACCTCGTTTTGTCTCAATTACCTCATTAAAGGCTCTGTATCCTAATACAGTCACATTCTCAGGTACTGGGCATGAGGATTTCAACCTATTAATCTGGGGGAGGAGGGACAAGTGCAGCCCACAGTAGGAGCTTAAGAAACGTGGTGGAAACTAGAACAATTGTTAGGGCATGTCTTGGAGAAAAGGCAGTGATGAGAGCACCCAGAGCTGTGTCAGCGCCCATTTCAAATGAGAGAGCTTAGACCTGTAGAGAGAGCCATGACCTTGTCCAAATGACCTTGGGTTGCAAGGATCACACAGTGGGAAGTGGTGTGGCTGGAGAGCCCAGGTGAGGCTCGGTCACTGTGCGTGACTCTCAGAGTGAGCACACCCCCTTCTAGGGATTTCTCCTTCAGAAATAACTGGAAAAGCCCTCAAAGATGTTTACCCAAGAGCTTTCACTGCTTCCCCGTACATAACATTGAAAATTAGATACCAGGGCACCTGAGTGCTCAGTTGATGAAGTATCCAACTCTTGATTTCAGCTCAGGTCATGATCTCAGAGTCATGAGATGGAGCCCCGAATCAGGGTGTGTGCTGGGCTTGGACCCTGTTTACGTTTCTCTTTCCCTCACCCTCTGCCCCTCCCTCCCCCACTCACACTCTCTCTAAATAATAATAATAATAAATACCAATGAGGATTGGTTAACTAAATTATAGTACAACTAGTTAAATAATAATATTTAAATATCAAAATAGCTATAATTAATAATGCAGATCTATATATAATCAGACAGGAGTGAGAATGGGTTTTCTTAGCAAAATTGCTGGAAAGACGTCCATGACTATGGAATGCATGGCAAGTTACAAAATGCAATCCCATTTATGTAAAGAACATATTATAGAGAGAGACCCATGGATATTTGGGAAGACGTCACTACCGTTATCTCTGGGAGGCAGACTTGAGAATGATTTTTTTTTCTTTATTCCTTATTCTTCATGATTTACTATTTCAACTGAATTTTCATAGAACGAATGAGTTATATTCAGGATGGGAAGAAAAAAATGAGAGGTATCCTCAGGGGATAGTTCCCAGGGCCCAAGGTACATGGCTCTGCACTCCCAGAAGACCAGGTTTAGCCACTGGCCACCAACAAAATCCAAAGGCAGAGGGCCAAGCAGTGGTGAAACAAGAAAGGAATTTATTTCAGCGAGACCAGCACCAGGAAGACCGTGGACTAATGTCCCAAGAATTGTCTCCAAAGTGCTAGAAATGATTCCGAGTTTATAGAGGGGAAATGCAGAGCAAAGGTCAGTGGGTGTGTGAGGCTTTGCAGGAAAGGTCAGGTGGATCATTGTCTTGGGGTCAGTCACTCCGGGTCTTGCTGGCGTCAGAGCAGCCGTGACCATTTGACGTGGTAGTGTCGGTTCCCATCACAGGATGTTTTGCCTGCCGGGTTCTCGCTTGGAGTTAAGAGATAAGCTAAAAAGAAGGGATCAATGAGAGGTACAGGTACAGGCTGAAATCAAAGTAACCGGACACCAAAAAGCATCGTAACTGCATCACCTTGTGAATTAACCATGTTCTAGAGTCTTACTCTCAGCCTTGCTAGCTCAGAAGCTCCACTTCGAAACTGTATCAGGAACTGTATTACTCTTCTGCTGTAAATTGTAGAAAGTCCTGCTGACCTTGGCTTACACAGATAGGGACCTATTCTTCTAATAATGACCCAGGAAAAGCAGTTCAGGGCTGGCGCACCAGTTCGTGGATGGCATCAAGAAGCCAGACCCCTCTTTAGCTTCTTATCTGACATCCCTGGGAATGACTTTTATCCTCATTGTCACAAAATGGCTGCTGCACTTCCAGGCCTCACACCCATCTCCTAAGTAGAAAGGAAAGGGAAGGAAGGGTAAAAACTTTCTCCTAGTAAGACTTTCCTTTCGCTATCCAGAAAAGGAACAATCTCCACCCCCCCAAGGACTTCCATCTACATTGCGTTGGTCAGAACTGTGGCAGCATCTACCTTTAGCAGCTAGGGACTCCAGAGAAGTGAGTATTTTTAGCTGTGCACATGGGATGCAATTAATAAGGAATAATGGAAAATAGACAGGGATGACAACTGTCAGTGATGCACAGTACCCATGGGCAATCATTCTAGCAGGAAACAGCTGATATTCTCCAACTTACATTATCCAGACACCAATGGATTCATTCCCAGTGCAGGGGATCCTATTCCAGCGACCAAAACTCTGATGTTTCCCATCAGAACATTAGGGAACCAGAAAGCAAAGTTATTAATCTAAACATGATGAACATGGAATCAGATCCAAGGCAGGCAGGTAATAGTGGAGGATATTTTTATTATGCAAACCAATGGTTATCCCTGCCCAAGCAGACCAGCTCTCTGTGACCTGATTGCTCATGTCACTCAAAGTCCCAGTCCCCCAATTGTACCGGACAGACCCTGTCAAGTTCCGTCTCTCTGACTCCCCATTTTATGGTGTGTCTGTGCCCGAATCCCCTTTTTTTTCATCACATGCTTTCTTTAGCTCTGTTAATGACATCTCTTTGGCTTACATTTGGCCCAGAGGTGCTCTGTCTCTTACCATTTGTGTTGATTTTATTGGTCAAGCTTTCACAATCTTGAGGGACCCCTATATCCTCCCTACAGGGGTGACCAAGGGTTGGAGCATTGCAGGCTAATAAAACCAGTGACCTCAGGCCACTAGTGAGGGCCGCAGTGCCATTTGTTTTCAACGTCTCAAAATCATGTCCTATGAGGAATGGTTGAAGTATTAAGGGTTTTTTGCCTGGAGAAGATAAAGTTGAGGAGACCGAGCATCTGCCTAGCACACTGAGTCCTTGTCAGGGGGTTGGACGTATGTGGTGGCCAACAGAAGAGACAGGACCAATGGATGGAGCTTGCCAGAAGATAGATTTAGCCTAATAATAGATATTGTTCAATGAAGGAGAACAGGCCCCATTCCTGGTCAGAGGTCTGTCCGATCTGGGATGCGGTAGAGGGGATTTTTGTTTTGTACGGATTCAATGGAATATTCCAAGAGTGAGGAATTTACATTTACACTAGGCCCAGATCTTTTCCACTATCTTAAAAACAATTTAGTTTCTCTAACCTCTTTCTATTTCCTTTGTTTTTCTATAAAATTTAGAAATGTCTTTCCTGCTGCCAACCTCCCTGCCACATCCTCTGGGGGACGTCTGGTCCTCCCCCCAATCCTGGCCTGAGTGTGAAGGTGTGAAATCCTCCTTCCCTGATATGACAGCTGACACAGCATCGGGGCATGAGAAAGGGATCATTATGAGATAATAATTCAAAGGAAAATGCAGAGGCCAAGATGATTTTGTTGACAGAGTGAAGAACTGAGATGTGTATATACACAGTCAGTGCTTATGCCCCTTTCCTTGCCCAGCCTTCTGGGTTTAGGTGGGGCCATGCGGCTAGCTCCAACCAAGGCACGAAGAGCTGATGTGCCTCTCCAGCACTGCTTGGCAACACCTGTAGAGACCATATGGTAGAGGACGGAGCCACAGATGGAAGCAACCCAGACCCTGTCACTGTAGAGGGCAGAGCTGCCTGGACTTCAAACCAACAAGAAATCAACCACTGCCTGTTTATGCCTGCAAGAGTTTCAAGTTTGCCTGCTCAGACAGCTAGTATTGCTTAACCTAACTAATGCTTTGCCAAAGCTTTTCATATATCCTTTGCATTCTTATAACCACACGTGGGGAGGTAGTATTACTACCACAATATAGATACAGTCACTGAGATTCTGAGACTTCAAGCAACATCTCCAGGATCACACGATCAGCACATGTTGGAGCTCATATGTGAACCCAAATCTATCTGCCTCTAAAGCAAATGCTTCCATCACTTCATTTCTTAGAAGAGTACAGTCCTGAAATGATTTTGTTTGCTGGGAATTCTTTCTCCTGTCTTAAACCCACCTCCACAACTTCCTATTTCTATTGAGTGGGAAAAAGAAAGTTGAACAAAGTCATTTTTTAACGTTTTATTTATTTAAGTAATCTCTACACCCAACTTGGGGCTTGAACTCACAACACCAAGACTAAGAGCTGCATGCTTCTCCAATCAAGACAGCCAGATGCCCCATAAATTAATTTTTTTAAGTTTGCAAGGTTAATTTTTGCTAGCCTGAAATGGCCCAGGGCCCTAACCCTCATGAACCTACTGAAAATATCTGTTCCAGGAAAACTCGCTTGCTTCAAAGAAGGGATAATACTTAGATCTGTCTGAAATTTACACAAAAACTCCATAGCATAAAAATAAAGAAAGAATGGCAGACGAAGACACACTTACCAAAATTTGTGTTGCAATGAACAGATGAAAATCATATCTAAATATTTTGCCATGAATTTTTTAAACTCAATGAAGCAACAACTCAAGAAAGATGTGAGAGAACAGAAGGATATGAAAAGTGAGCAGGCAAAATTCAGGAAAGAGTAGAATCAGAAATAAAATCATCACAGAAATGAAGAGAAAACCAGAAGCAGCACAAGAGAGAATAGACATCCATGAATACAGATAGGGACCAAGGACATGCATTAGAAAGGCAAGCAAAATGAACAGCAAGTAAGGAGAGAACATGGCAGATCTGAAAGAAGGTAAAAGAGCTCCAACCTACACATAATTGGAGTGTCCAGGGAAGAAAAAGTAACAAAACACAAATATTTAAAGACATAATTCGCTTGCATTTCCCTGATGAGATAAAGCACTTTTTCCTATGTTCTTTGGCCATTTGGCTTTCCTCCTTTATAATGTGTCTGTTTGTTCTTTCAGCCATTTTTTTTATTGGTTTGTTTGCTTTTTCCCCCCTGATTTGTAAGGATTCTTTGTATACTCCAAATGTGAGGCTTTTGCAGTTTATACACGTTGCAAATATCTTCCTCTACTCTGTGGCTTGGCTTTTTACTCTCTTAAAGATGGACTTTTTAGTAAACTTTTTATTTTGGAGTACTTTTAGATGGACAGAAAAGTTGCAAAGATCATTGAGAGAGTTCCAAATACTCTTTAGCCAGCTTTCCCCAATCTTAACATCTTAAATTAACATGGCCCATTTGTCAAAATTACAAAATCAGTAGTTACAATACCATGAATTAAACTTTAGTCTGTATGCAGATTTCACCAGTTTTTCCATTTATGCCCTTTTTCAGTTCCAGAATCCCATCGAGGACACCACGTTTCACTTAATCCTCATACTTCCTTACTCTCCTCCTCCAGGTTGTGAGAGTTTCTCACTTTCCTTCTTTTTCACGATCTTGACACTGTGGAAGAGTACTCATTGAATATTTTGTAGAATGTCCCTCAATTTGGGTTTGTCCAATGTCATCTAATCATTAGACAGGGGATCTGCATTTTGGGGAAGAATACCACAGAGATAAAGTACCCTTCTCATAGCTGGAAACACATGAGCTCACCATGACTTATCAATGCAATCTTAACTTTGAACATTTAGTGAAGGCGGTGTCTTCCAGGTTTCTCCACTATAGGGTTTCTCCACCAGGTTTACTCTGGTAGCCTGGCCTGCAAACTCGTTCTCAAGCCTAATCTCTCACCTTGGCAGCCACTTTATAAGCACCTATTTCTCTGTCTTGAATCCCTTTCTGAGTGAAATAGCTAGTTGTTTCTGTTGTCTGCAACTTACATCTGCCTGATCCCTCTACTAGAGAAAGGAAGAGAGAGGAAGTAGACTAAACAGATGTAGTTACCAGAGGAAGAGGAGAAATCAAAGAGGCGAGGACCACATCCCAGAAGGAAAGCGAAGGATGGACGAAGACACAGAGAAATGGAAATGGAAATGGAAATATGCATGCATGACAGATGCAAATGCCCAAAAGGTCCAAATGCACTGTTCATCCGCATCCCAAGAAAGTGTTCCATCTAACAGCAAAAGGAAGTCAATAACTTATCTGACCTTGGATCGCTGGGGACACTGGTATGAGGTTGGGAGGTGGCCAGTTGCTGGTATGGACCTGAGAGCCTAACTTGTTGTGAGACTGACAGGAAGTCAGCATGATGCCAGTGAACAATGAACTGAAGATGTTGAGAACAGTGAAGGATGGTATGGGGTGTACCAGGGAACTGGGACATTTGGGGAATAAACAGCTAATTCTACCATATCAGGCTGCATTGGGTCTCCAACATTACAATTTCCACGTGGTTTCCAACAGAATTAAAATTCCTGGAAAAGATTCTCCAACCCTTTAAAAATGATACATACAGACAAAGGGAACAGTAATCAGGTATGAGACCATGTTAGCTAGCTAAGAAATCTCTCCCATGTTCATTGTGAAACAGCTGCAAATGTTATTCAGACAAAACACCATCCAGAACAGAGTGGAGTCACTGTCACTGGTGTAATAGATTGGTGAGGGGTGGACTTCAAGAGTGAACAAGGGGAGTATGACTGCAACCATTCTCCTTGTAAGTCATAAAAGTTCCTTGCAATATTTCTAGACTACTGAGAATTTGGCAGATGCCCCATGCAAGAAGTAGGACCCTGAACTTATGTAAATCCAATTAATTAAATAACCAGTGCATCCACCTGGACCAGGGAATGTGACTGATTCACTTTGGGCTGCCAAGTGAGTGCCTGTAGGCAATGGAATAATGGCCCCAGACAGACACAGAAAATTTATAGCTCTTGGCACCTATTCTGACTCCTTGTTTCCTTCTCCGCCTGTGTAAGGGTTTCAGGCTTTTAAAAAGAAGCTCATTTGTAAGCATTCAATGGTCAGAATAGGGAGCAGACCACTTCCCTTCTTTTCCACACCCCACCACTGGGTCCAGAGATAGAGGGCTTCTCTTTGATGACTTTTCAGGCTCACAGACCTCCTAAAGGGATGACAGAGCATTAGGGTCTCTGAAACAAACCTAGCCCACAGCCTGGGGCTAGGTCCACATGGGGATTTGCCCAGAGGAGTCATCCAAGGATACAGTGAGACCTCAGGAGGAGCCCGGAGCTCACTGGAGAGTGCTCACCACCAGTCACCACGCCCAAGGGCCGACCAACAGGCCATCCTCTTTATCTAGGAAATCCCCCTAGGATACATTCATCTGGCCTAATACCTTTGTCTTGGGTTGAATAGTGTCCCCCAAATCCACGTCCATCCGTACCTGTGAACATGGCCTTTTTTGGGAGAGGGTCTTTGCAGATGTCATTGAGTTAGGACAAGGTGGTATTGGGTTCGGTTGTGACTGGTGTCCTCATAAAAAGAGAAAAGACAGAGACACACACAGGGTGAACAACATGTGGACACAGAGGCAGGGACTGGACCAATGCTGCCACCAGCCCAAGGCCAGCAGCCACCAGAACCCAGAAAGGAAGAACCATTCTTCTCTGGAGCCTATGGAGGGAATATGGCCTGCGAATGCCTTTAGACTTCTGGCCTCCAGAACAGTGAGAAAAATTAATCTGTGTTGTTTTAAGCCACACAGTTTGTGGTACTGGTTACAGCAGCCCCAGGAAGTGTCATACGACCATCAATCTTTCCTACGTTTGCTCAGTAAGTGTCCCCTGGACACGTTGCCCTGAATGGGACATGTCCAATACATAGGACACAGTGATTGATTATCATTTTGTTAATCCCACCAGGTACATACTCACACTTCAAATTTCTTAATAATTTCAATTAATAAAAAGTAGATGAATATTAATGGGTAATTAATGAATAGTAAGGTGGTTATTTTCAACACCCCCAAATCTCCACATAAAAAGAGACCAGAAGTAGAAAATAAAACCCAAAGCCCATGAACCACATCCACAACAGACTCGGGACAGAGGATCCCCCTAGACCCAAAACACAGATGTTTAAGAGCCAACTGGTCCCAGACACAGAAGCGGCATCCTGGAAGCCAGTGTTCAGGGAGCAGGAGGCCATGTCTTCTAAATTTTGTGAAAAGAACAGAAACAAGAGCTCTAGAATCATGATGTTCCAAAAAGTGATCTTGGCCCAATCAGAAAGTTCATTTTACTTAAACATGAGCAGCCAAAAGGAATTTCATTCAAATATCATGCCGAGTTGGTCTGAGAGAAAAGAGATGAGGAACGCCGTTAACGGGTCTGGTGGCCCAGGGAGGCGCCCAGGAGGACACAGCTAGAACACAGAGGAAAACCAGTCATGTAATATTTCAAGATGAGCAGAAACAAATAAAATGATGGCAGCTCTAAAAGAAGCACAGACTGAAGGGCATCGTGAAAAGACCGGGGGACACGACCCAGTAGAAACCATCTTAGAAATGTACCACACCAGGGGAATCACAGATGCAAACACACACAATGGATGCTGGCTCCTGTGAAACAAAAGATGGAAAAGGCAAATGTTTCCTTCCAAAGGAATGATGAGAAATGGGAAAAAATTCCAGAGAAAGTAACAGGAGCCAGGCAAGGATCAAACACTTATAAAACAGGAATTACCAAGAGGAAAACTAAAGCTATAAAACAGAATACTGCTCCAAAGGAAAGTGTGGACCATCTTTTCCTAAACTAAACATACTTACAAGTGCACTGAATGGGCACCCTGCGTGCTGAGACCCTGCTCATAGAGCTGTTCGGCTTTGGGAAAGAACCATGAGAGACTGTGGACTCTTAGAAACCAACTGAGGGTTTGGGAGGGGAGGAGGATGGGGGATTGGGTGAGCCTGGTGGTGGGTATTATGGAGGGCACGTATTGCATGGAGCATTGGGTGTGATGCACAAACAATGAATTTTGGAACACACACACACACAAAAATAAATTAAATTTAATTTAATAAAAACAAGAAACCCACCTTTGTACATTGGCTAGAGAGACCAAGGTGCTTAGAAAGGACAGAATACCAGGTTGCATGTAGAATTCTCAACAGCCTTACTGTATGCCAGAAGACAGAGGAGTGAAATATTTAAGATACTCAAGGAAAGAACATGTGAGCAAGCCAACCTTGAAAGACAAAGACCATAGAGAGACACTCAAGAGCTCAGAGACTATCACTCTCATGAGCCCTTCCTAAAGAATCTGCTAGAGAACAAGATTCAGAAAACAAAATGACTGGAAAGACAGCACTGTATGGGTGGGCAACAAGCTGGGTGCCAAGATTAAGAGACACTCTTAAGGGAGGCCACAGAGAAGGCCATGCCCAGGTCTGGATGTTGCAGGTATAATACAACTATGAGAAATGGGGGGAGGGAGGGACATACGAAATAGAATCAGCTTGCTGATGGCCTCACAGGTAGAAGCAGGAAGGAAAATTGCGTTACTTCATGTTACATACCACGTGAAGGAAGGGGGAGCATGAAGAAGTAATTTGCTCATTTTAGTACTGCTCCTAGTAGGGAACTCATAAGGAAAAAGGCAAAACCAGGGCACTAGCAGTATCATGTAATAGTACTGAATCAATGTACCCATGAAAACAATAATTCAAACCTTCCTAAATACCAAAAAAGAACACATGAAATAGATCCCATAGATACCTGTATGTAATAAACCAGTGTGACCGGACAGAAGCCAAGCATACCAATCGCATTGATAGATACAATGGGGCTTAACTCAGCTATTAAAAGAAAAAAATATTCAGATTGGCTTGAATGACAAAATCTCATACCACGTTATGTATCGGGGATACTCCTAATGCAGAGATTCAGAAATGTTAAAAATAAATGGTTAGAAAAAAATTAAAAGTATTTAAAAGAACAAGCAAATGCAAATAAAAAAGAAATCATGAGTTGCCATCTTGATACCTAGTCAGGTAGAATTCAGGCCAAAGAGCATTAAGTGAGCCAAAGTAGGACACCGTATACTTTGAAGCCGGAAGTTGGCAATTCCTGATGAAGATGTAACAGTAATACTGTTGCTACATGAAGTGACTTAGCAACAACTTTCATAAAACAGAAACTGTAGGAGACGACAGGAGAAATACACAGAAACATAATTTTTAATTACCAACAATATCCAGTATCTCAAATACAGATCAAAAAACCCATAGATGATAGATAGACAGTTGTAGGTAGAAAACTTAACAAACAAAATCCTGAAGGCAGATCTTACAGAGGGATAAGAGACAAAGGTGGGTGCTGTGACATACCACCCACTTTCCTTCAGAAATGAGAAATTTACTCCCCCACCTACTGCATGTGCCCTCAGAGGATGGCCCTCAGCTATGAAGCCTCATGTGGGTTTGCCGCAGTGGAAAAAAATGCTTTGTCCAAGGTCACACCTCTTTCCAAGCAGCCCACATCCAATGATGGGTTAACGTGAGGCAAGAGGGGCCCGTCCATCACCCCATCCCAGCTCCAGAGCTCACCATGAGTTTGGCAGGAGAATCCGTTGAAGTTGTTCAATCTGTCCTTCTGTCCAATCCTATTTCATTCTTGTCTCTTCCACAGAGGTTCATCCAAGGATCATTCTTTAATAAACACTTTGCATGCTAGTCTCTGTCTCAGAGACTGCTCCCCAAGAATTCAACCTGTGACGGAAACATACAAATTTAAAATGCACTGAGAAACAATTTCTCACCTACCAAATTGGGCACAAAGCCAAAAGTGTGACAACGTACTCTGTCAGCAAGGTGGGGGATTAAAGTACTCTCACATTGCTGGTGGGAAATCTCGTAATATCTTACAGAATTACATACCAGTAACCTCTGACGCAGAAAATTTAGGAATCTATCCCATAGACAAACTAGCAGATACTTGAAAAGATTAATGCACGTGGCTATGTATTGTAGCACAACTTTATAATAACAACAAAACGCTGGAAACAAATAACAATGAACCAAGGACTGGTTAAGTAAACAAAGTCTGGCCACACAGTGAAGTATTATACATCTATGAAAAGGAACAAGAACCATCTCTTTCTAATAATGTGGAATGCTCCCCTGATAGCAAGTAGAAAAGCAAGGAATAGAAAACTGTGTCTGGAATGCTTTTATTCATCAAAAAAAAAAAATAGGGGAGCACCTGGAGTGTTCAGTTAAACTCCTGATTTCAGGTCAGGGCATGATTTCAGGGTTATGGGATGGAGCCCCTTATCAGGCTCTGTGTTCAGCAGGGAGTCTGCTTGAGATTCTCTCTCTCCCTCTCCCTCTGCCCCTCCCTTTTTCTCCCCCCCTCCCCACCTTAAAATAAATAAATAAATAAATAAATAATGATTTTTAAAGCAGGAGAACTAGATACATTCATACATTTGATTGTTTTAAAAAAAATGGAAGGACAAAAATAGCTGAATAGTTAACAGTGAGGGAGGAAGGGATGGAACAGAGGAGACAGGGATAGAAGCCAGACTTCTCTGAATACCTCATTTGGTATGTCCAACTTTGGAATAAAGCTTAAAAGGCAAGCCCTAAAAATGAAAAGGGAAATTATACCAATAAACCATAATTATGTAACGTAACCACCAGTTTGTAATATAACCAACCAAGGAATTATTCCCAGTGACTTAAACACAGTAATTTGACTATATATCCCTAGTAGGATATGCTGTAAGGACAAAAAAAACTTCAAAAATATCACAAGCTGTTTCCTGTAATCATGTTGTTAGCTGTGGTGGTTCATGGTGTTAGTCTGAGACTGATGTGTGTGTATGCTTGTTTGGGAATAAGGCAAATGAATGATTATGGTGGCACCATAATAAGTCAGGATTTTCAGTGTGGGGGAAAGGAGATTAAGACATGAGATTAGTGAGGTTCACTGCAAAACTCTGTAGTTCTGAGCATGAATTAGTAATATCAGCATGAACACACTATATATTTTATCCCTTAAAAGCAGTGCATATGGGACACCTGGGTGGCTCAGTCAATCAAGCCTCTGCCTTCAGCTTAGGTCACGATCCCAGGGTCCTGGGATCGAGCCCCATGTTGAGCCCTATGTTGGGTTCCCTGCTCAGTGGATAAGCCTGTTTCTCCCTCTCCCTCTGCCACTTCCCCCGCTCATGCTCGCTTGTGCTCTCTCTCTCTCTCTCATGCAAATAAATAAATAAAATAAAAATAAAATAAAAAATAAAAATAATTTTTTTAAAAAGCAGTACATATTTCCTGGCTATAGCTAGGTCTGGAAGGACCTAGAAACAGTGAGCAGTCTAGGAGCAAGGAACATCTCCCTCTGTGAATACATTTCCCAACAGAAAGGACCACATCTCATCAGAGAAATGGCTATTCCCAAGACCAGGACAAGCACATACAAAATCATCTGCTTCAGAACATCTTGTCAAATCATAAAACAAGGAGGCTGCTCCTCAAAATAACTCAGGAACCAACCTGAGTAATTTTCCACCAGCCAAAGACAAAGACATGTGAGCATCAACCAGGAGAGAAACTACAAAGGACTGAACATTTCTTTCCAATCTGTGAGTTTATAACACTACTAAAGGAAACTCGGCCTTCACTCTTCAGCCATGGCCAAGGAAACATATTTTGAAAAATTGACAAATCAAGGAAAAGAATCAAACACTGACAGTGCCTTCATTACACAAATTGCTGCTCTGGGTAACCAAAGAGTCTCAGAGACTAAGTTTCTTGTTACAAAATTCCAGCTAATAAATGGAAAAGGGGAGGTAGAATTAGAACATCGTCATTTTGCAACCCTAATGAATGAATGGATTTACACAATGGTGGCTCATGTCTGCTAATAATGTGAAAAGAGAAGCAACCAGCTTTTTATGGGCCTCCTGATGGACTAATGCACCACCAGCCAGGGAATATTCCTGCCAAAACACTAAACTGATAAAGACTCTAGATTTAGGGCACCTGGGTGGCTCAGTGGGTTAAGCCGCTGCCTTCGGCTCAGGTCATGATCTCAGGGTCCTGGGATCGAGTTCCGCATCGGGCTCTCTGCTCAGCAGGAAGCCTGCTTCCCTCTCTCTCTCTCTCTCTCTCTCTCTCTCTCTCTGCCTGCCTCTCCGTCTACTTGTGATCTCTCTCTGTCAAATAAATAAATAAAATCTTAAAAAAATTTGTATTAAAAAAAAAAGACTCTAGATTTAACTCCCATGAGTTGGTAGTTATAAAAGAGTTGTAAAAGAGTCTTCATCTTTTGGAAATACTGAAATAATTACAGTTAACTTACAGTTAAATAAGTGACGGGGGGAAAAACTGTTGGGCGACTGACCATCCTGGTTTGCTCATGATTTCCCCAGTTTTGGCACTGGGCACACTGGCTTGGTTGTTACCCTAATGTTAAGATGCATCACACAGATGGATTTACCAAAATCCAGCCGTAGAAAACGCTAAAAGATGAACAACCCAAATCCTTTCATCAAAACCCAAAAAGGCAAGGAAAAAAATATGGAGAAAGATACTATGGATTAAAAGATATTGAAGAGTCCCATGTCCATGGGGTGCCTGGGTGGTGCAGTTGGTTGAGTGACCAACATGGGTTCCAGCTAGAGTCATGGACGCGGGGCCGTGAGATCAAGCCCTGTGCAGGGCTCCGCGCTCAGCACAGGGTCTGCTTGGGATTCTCTCTCCCTCTGCCCCTCCTGCTCGGGCTCCCTTTCTAAAATACGTAAGTCTTTATAAAAAGATCCCAAGTACTAATTGGAGGTATGGACTTTATTTGGTTTCTGGATTTGGGGTTTAGTTGGATCACTGACTGGATATTTGATTATATGGAAGAATTATTATATTTTAGGTGTGGTTATGCCATTGTGGGCTTTTGTAAAAGAGTCTCCGTCTTTTGGAAATACTGAAATACTTACAGATGAAACTATATGGTCTCTGGGATTGGCATCCCAGATTTGCAAATTCATCCAATATCAGGGGAATGAATGCTATGGCTGAAACAAGACTGGACATGAACTCATAATTGTTGAAGTTAGATGACAGATGCCCAAAGAGATGCAGATTATCCAAGTGGGTGGTGACTGAAACAGATTCCACCTTCCATCTCCTCGAAGACGAGCAGCACCTCTGGAGTGAGCTCAGCACAACCCTGCCCCAGTCCCAGAGAAAGGCTCCCAGCACAGGTGACGAGAGTCTAGTGCGTTCCCTTCATGCCCAGAGTACAGCCTGGGTTTTATGAGGGTTTGCCCTAAAGGTAGGAAGCTCATGAGCTGGGCATCAGGTAAGACAGAGAGGCCCAAAGCCCTGTGTTCTAACCCTGGCCTTGACACTGATCATCTGTGGGGCGTGGGGCAAACCCCATGTTCTCTCTGGGGCTCAGTGGCTCAGTCTCTGAAAGCATGGAGCCAAGTCCTCCTCCAAGTCTTCCAGCTCTGACCTTGTGGACCCACGAACCTGTTTCCATGTCTTTCCCGGCTCCTTCTCCATCACTTGTGGAGTTTTCCCACAGCCCACTTTTCCAACCCTGACGTTTTCAATCAGCCAAACAGCCTGCCCTGAGCCCAGCCCTGTGCCAGTCTGTGACAAGTAACAAGGACAAAAATGGACAACGTGAAAGCATTCAGCTTCTATTTCCTGCACTTGGGGACAGGGGACGCAGGAGGAGTCAGGAAGCGCGGCTTCTCTCTGGTGAGAGACTTGCCCTCACTTCCTGTCAGCTTCAATTTCAGCCCCTCTTCAAGGAATTTATAGTGTTAGGAAGACAAGATTAACACAGATTTCTATTTCATTTTGCCAAAGGTGAAAAATGTTACCTTCTCTGCAAGAGCAACCAGTAAATGTATCCCCAAAATAACCTCGTTTACATCAGGCCTGGTTCATAATTTTTAACCCTTAACATGGGCTTTTAAATCCTATTCTCAACTATGAAAAGAACACACCCACCATTTATTTATAGTTCTTTCTTCTCTGGGCCAGGGTGCGTGGCTCTCTGGTCCACGTGAGGGTGCCCCACTGCGGCTGGTCCGTTCTGTGGTGAGCTGTTTGTGTCCCCTTAATGCTGAAAGTGATGGCGTTCGGAGGTGGGGCCGTTGGGAGGTGAGCAGGACCTAGGGGTGAGGCCCCCAGGAAAGGTATCCATGCCTGATAGAAGAGATCCCACTGCCCCTTCCGCGTGAAAGGACGGCCGTCCATGAACCAGGACACAGGCCCTCACCAGACACGGAACCCACTGCGCCTTGATCTTGGGCTTCTCAGTCTCCAGGACTGTGAGAAATGAATTTCTGTCGTTCGTAAGCCACCCGATCTGTGGTATGTTTGTTACAACAGCCCGTTCGGACTAAGACTCCTCCCGCACCTCATACTCCTCTGGGGTGTATGACATACACCTCCCCCCCTCTGGGGGCTGGAGCCTAACCTCCTGTTGGTAGCCCCTCTTTCTTGGAGAAACTCCCTCCCCGAGCCACAGCCCCTAGCGGCCCCCCACGACTGTGCAGGTTGCTATCATGCGTCAGTGTGTGACTTACTTTGCACTGTTATCAGACTGGCCCTGTCTGAGGGGCTGGGGGACATATGGGACCCTGCCAAGCTCAGATCCCAAATTTGTGGATTCCTCCCCTACGTGGGCAAGTTTTCAGAGAACAATGGGCCATTGCTGTAACTACCAAAGCAGAAAGTGTCAGCCAGGAAAACCCCTGCCCCAGCCGGCCTGAGCCAGAAATGCAAGTTCAGTCCTTGCAAGAGTCATCTGGGGCCTACCATGGGGGGTGGGAGCGCAGCCACAGGTGAGATCGGGTCTCAGGTAAGCAGGAGGCACTTAGGTGGCTCTGCACAGAGATGGCTTCTAACTCTAGTTAACCTGGGTCCCAAGATGTAATTTGTGCAGACCCCCAGTCCAACATGAGGCAGCTTCCACCTTTCTTGTGGGGAGAAAGGATGGCAAGGACTGGAACCAGACACATCACAGTCAGAGGGAGCCTCCACTACTGGAGAGCGAACATTCCCCCAAATTATAAGCTTTACTTGACCAATACTGAGCTGGACAAGGGGCAAGGCGCTGACACACCTCCTTAAGAGTCAGGAGATGACTTGCATCCAGGGGAGAAATCTGGAATTGAGAAAACTGGGAATAGGTCACATGACAGATAGGCTGAAGGAAGGGCACCAGCTCTTTCTTGCCACATTCTAGACAGTTTGCCCCCGCCCCCCTCCATGGAAATCCCACTGGGAGCCCCTCTATGCAGTAGGGCTGAAAAGACGTACCTGTGTTCAGCAGAGAAGTCATGGAGTGGACATATCATTATCAAGGAGAGCATCTCCATCCACACCAGAGAGCTGCTCCCCTAAATTCCAGCTCTGCTTGGCCAACACAGCTCTCACAGCTAAGAGCTGGCCCAGGACAGAGGAGCAGGGCATGTCGCAGAAATGTCACAGATGGTCAAGGACAGGAGGACTCGACTCTCAATGAAAGATGTTCTGCGGCCACTCACAGCAGTGGGGGCTTGGCCATCCCCTCACGTTTCCCTCCAGGGTTCACAGCTGAACTGCGAGAGGCTGAAACACATGGCTGGGTCTCACGCAAACATCCTTGCGTCCAACACAGTTACTGGCCTGCAGCAGGCTCGCCCTTAACCTCCAGCCTTTGGCAACTTTGGGTCCCATTCTTCACTGAAAATTGAGAAGGATAAATTCTGTTCTCTGCGGGCCTTTCCTGGCTTTCTGCCATGCTAGGTGGAGCTCAAGAAAAAGATGTGAATTGAAAATGATCCTGCTCTGTGTTGAGCTGTAAAGTCAAGACACTGGAGTCTGAGCTTGCGACCACCCCCGCAGACAGTCCAGTTTGCTCAGTCCAGAGCGAGGTGGCAGGGCAGGAAGTCCAGTAGCACCGGTCCCAGCGACTGGGGCTACACCAGGGTCTGGAGCCGGGGAGATGCTGTCCAGTGAGGACAGTGTGCAGAGAGGGGAGTGCTAGTCCCATCAGATCAGTTACTTCCAAAATACCAAGTATGTAGTCAAAGGAGCTGCCTCTCTACCAAAGTTACTTGCAGATTTCTGCATTTTATTCATTTCAAACCCCGAATTTGACAGTTACCCAGAACATTCGATGTTTGCCAGTCAGCTGGCAGAAAGCTAGCAGGAAGCCATGAGTCCATCCTCTGCAAGCAGGGCTTTGCCCCCAGCCCCACCTCAGGGCCGGGTCTAAGGTGACTTGGTTCTCTAATCAGCAACGGCACTTACAGTCCCTCCCAGGCCCAGTTCCTTCACCAAATTCGTGAGGTCCCAAGAGAGTGACCTCAACTGGAGTTGTACTTTGTGGCTCTGCAAGAGGAAAGCTAAATGGCTCATGAATAAATTTTCCTAAGACCTGGGCTGAATAGCTTGGCCTAAAACCAAGCACTATCTTCATGCCCTCCAGGACTGCCTGTGTGAATGGAGCCAAGACATCCTCAGATCCGGACCATGTTCTGTTCTCCCGGGCTCTGTCTGTGGGCCTGCTCTTCCCTACCTATCTAAGTGCCCACCTCTAGAGCTAGAGGCCTTGTTAGGAATCATTAATTGTTGTGGAAAAAAGGCTTGCTAATTAGGAAAGAGGGAGGGCGAGGAGGAAAGGAAGGAGGGCAGGAAAGGAAGGAAGGAAGGAAGGAAGGAAGGAAGGAAGGAAAGAAGGAGTGTGGGAGGGAGGGAAGGAGAGAAGGAAAGGGCTTTCCTCAGCCACCTCTGCCTTGTAGGGCCATGGTTAGTTCATCTCTGGGTCCATCAATGTATATCTGGATAACATCCCAGTAGCTTGGAAGGGTCTCTTGGAAGAAGGGTAGATCTTTGGGCAATGTCTGCTGAGAAGAGCCTGGAGGAACTTGAGTGTATCCACCCAAACCATTGAGGGGAGATCTGAATGTCTGGGAGCAGGCCAGAGAAGTAGGGAAAAAGAAGAGGCAGAGAATTGTCTTCAGAAACATGGGAACCAACCAAGAGGGTCTTGGAAGAAGGTCTTGGAGGAAGGAGGTCAGCCAATTAAAAAGGCACTGTGGAGGAGGCAGCCAAGAATTTAGAACTGGAATGTCTGAGATCCTCTTTTCGGGTGTTTTCCGGGCTGCGCAGTGAGATAACTTCACCCACAACAAGCCCACATCTTCAATCATCAAAGACTGTGCATGACAGCCTCTGGTGAATGGAGCTTTGGGACAATGAAGTGGGTCAGAGGAAGTGTCTGGCTTGAGTCAGGGTGGCATGGAAGAGGGTGGCAGGAGACATTGGGGTCTACAGCATGCTTATGAGACAAGTGCCCACAGAGATGAAAGTCGCAGGGGGATTATCCCAGAGCAGAAGCCTCGCCCCTTGGACCTTCACAGAGACATGGCAAGGCACTGGGCATACCCTTCTCTCTGTGGGATGGGACATGATCCATTTCTTATCGTTCTAAGGGAAGCACTCCCTGAGTGCTGGCGGACAGAGGGCAGCTGAGTCATGTCACTAATGGCTTCTTAACCAATCCTCATTCCCCACACTCTTCACACCAGCCCCAAGAATAACTCTTCTTTATGGTCACTCAGCGCCCCACATAAAACCAACTTCTCTGCAGGACGGTCACAATTCCAAGATGCCTAGGGCAGTCTGACATTAAAATAAGCACTCTGCGGTCATTTTCCCATCTGCCAAGAGTTTTATTCCACTTAGGCTGCTTAAGATGGTGAGAACAGCCCCATTTGACCTTCCTCATGTCCCTAATCATCAAGCTCCCTCTGATTCTCCAGTTGTCAGCTCCCGGTGGAGCAGGAAGAGGAAGCAAAGCCATTACATATGGTGGCTTGTTGTGCAAGCCCTCTCCAGACTGTTTCCCTAATGACTGATTTTCTTGCCAGTTAGCATCTAAGTCTTTTGCAGCCAGACCTTACGCTATTGCTAATTTTAAAATAGTGGTAAGACAGTTGTGCTAAATTCTTCTGCTCTGGTCTCTTAGCAATGGCTCTTATAGATTTCCGACTCACTTATAAGGTGTGATTATAAAATAATGAAGCTGATTAAACAAATGTTTCGGAATATATTCTTTTTTAATTTGGAAGACAAAAGTTAACAACAAAAATTTGAACTGTACTTGTACTTTTAGGAAAATACGGTATCAAGAGTCACTTTATTGAAAATGCTCCTGCACTGATAAATCAAGAAAAATTGAGCTTTTGGGGGGTTTAAGATCATGCACCCGTGCAGCTTTACGGAAACTGTTACTAGCCAATCTTTTACTAAATCATCGTAAATTTTCACACCAGCCACTCTTTGATGACATGCAATTCTCTAAGTGTCTCAAGAGGAGGAGGAGCAAGATGGCAGAGGAGTAGGAGATTGAAATATCATCAGGTCCCAGGAGTTCAGCTAGATAGTTATCAAACCATTCTGAACACCTACAAACTCAACAGGAGATCGAAGAGAAGAAGAGCAGCAACTCTAGGAACAGAAAAGCAACCACTTTCCAGAAGGTAGGATGTGCAGAGAATTGAATCCAAGGTGACATACAGGAAAGAGACCGCGGGGAGGGGGGCAGCTCCTGGCAAGTGGTGGAGCAGTGGAGCACAAAATGGGAAGTTGTAGAAGTGCTCCACTGAGGGACGTCCCTCCAGAGGCTAAGCAGGGGTGGAGCCCTCACAGGGATAGTGTGGTCTCAGGTCCCACGGGATCACAGAAAGACCAGTGGTGCCTGAGTGTGGCAGAGCTGCCAGGTACTGGAGTGGGGAAGCCAGTGGCAGAGACAGAGCCGAGGAGTGAGCTTTCAGATCAGGGTTACCTTAAACCATGATTGGAGGCACAGTCGGGACACTGCTCTTCGAGCAGGGACCCCACAAGCAGCAGATCTGGGGAGACTCACCTTCCTCTTCTGGGAGGAGCAGCAAAGGAGCATATCGCAGGAATCTGCTGGGTTTGGAGACTCAAAACAGGGCTGTATGCCAGAGACATAAACACTCAGTCACAGGCTGGGGGAGATCAGAGCGCAGCCAGAGACCAGGGAGACGGGAGGGATTGAGCACTTTTCTCCCAGGGCACCCTAAGGAGTGGGCCCCGGGCTCTCAGCTCCTCCAGGCAGAGACTGGGAGGCCGCCATTTTCATTCCCATCCTCCAGAGCTCTGCGGAAAGCACTCAGGGAACAAATCTCCTGAGAGCCACCCCAGCAGATTACTTAGCCTGGCCCCCAGCAAGGGTGGTGCAATTCCTCCTTGGCCAAAGACAAAAAATCATGGCAACAGGCCCACAGAAGATCAGCAAGAACATCCAGTCAAGACCAAGTTCACCAACGAACAAGAACTGCGGAACTTGAGAGCTGAGGAAAACAACACATAGAATTCATGGCTTTTTCCCCATGATCCTTTAGTCTTTCAAAGTTAAATTTTTAAATTTGATTTTTTTCTTATGCTATTTTTTAAAAATATTTCCTCTTTCCTATTTTAATGTTTTTAACTATTTTATCTTATCAATCCCTTTTAAAAAATCTTTTTAAATTTTCATTGTTATAGTCATATTTTATCCCTTCATTCTATTTAACCTTATTTTTTGTATACATATAGGTTTTTTCTCTTTAAAATTTTGGGATACAATTTTTTTTTTGTAATTGATCAAAATATACCCTAAATCTAGTGCATGGCTTTGTTCTAGTCTCCAGCCTGATCTCATTCTTTCTTTTTTTCTTTTTCTTTTTTCAACCAACTTCTTATCTTATCAATTTCTTTCTTAGAATCTTCTTAAAGTTTCATCTTTACAGTCATATTCCATCTCTTCATCGTGTTTACCTTATTTTTGTATATATATATAAGTTTTTTTTTCTTTAAAATTTTGGGAGGCAGTTTCTTCTAACAGACCAAAACACACCCAAAATCAAGTGTGTGGCTCTGTTCTATTCACCAGTCTAAAATATTATATATATATTCCCCCTTATCTTTTCCCCTGGTTTTGGGTCTCTTCTGATTTGGTTAGAGTACATTTTTCTGGGGTAGTTGCTACCTTTTTTAGTATTTTTTTCTCTCATTCATCTATTCTTATCTGGATAAAATGACAAGGTGGAAAAACTCATCACAAAAAAAAGAACAAGAGGCAGTACCAACAGCTAGGGATCTAGCTAGATTGATCTGTATCTGATCAATACAGATATTAGTAATATGTCAGAACTAGAGTTCAGAATGATGGTTATGAAGGTGCTAGTTGGGCTCAGAAAAAGCATGGAAGATATTAGAAAATCCCTCTCTGGAGAAATAAAATCCCTTTCTGGAGAAATAAAAGAACTAAAATATAACCAAGTTGAAATCAAAAAAGCTATTAATGATGTGCAATCAAAAATGGAGGCTCTTACTGCTAGGATAAATGCAGCGGAAGAGAGAATTAGTGATATAGAAGACCAAATGATGGAGAATAAAGAAGCCGAGCAAAAAACAGACAAACAACTACTGGACCATGAGGGGACAATTCAAGAGATAAGTGATACCATAAGACAAAAAAGTATTAGAATTATCAGGATCCCAGAAGAAGAAGAAAGAGAGAGGGGGGCAGAAGGTATATTGGAGTAAATTACAGTAGAAGATTTCTCTAATCTGACAAAGGGAACAAGCCTCAAAATCCAGGAGGCACAGAGAACCCCCCTCAAAAATTGATAAAAATAGGTCTACACCCTGTCATCTAATAGTAAAACTTACAAGTCTTAGTGACAAAGAGAAAATCCTGAAAGCAGCTCAGGACAAGAGGTCTGTATCACACAATGGTAGAAATATTAGATTGGCAGCAGACCTATCCACAGAGACCTGGCAGGCCAGAAAGGACTGGCATGATATATTCAAAGCACTAAACAAGAAAAATATGCAGCCAGGAATACTATATCCAGCTAGGCTGTCACTGAAAATAGGAGAGATAAAAATCTTCCAGAACAAACAAAAATTAAAAAGAATTTGCAAACACCAAACCATCCCTACAAGAAGTATTGAAAGGGGTCCTCTAAGCAAAGAGAGAGCCTAAAAGTAACAGACCAGAAAGGAAGAGAGATAATATACAGTAACAGTCACCTTACAGGCAATACAATGGCCCTAAATTCCTATCTTTCAATAGTTACCCTGAATGTAAATAGGCTAAATGCCCCAATCAAAAGACACAGGGTATCAGAATGGATTAAAAAAAAAAAAAAAGACCCATCCATATGCTGTCTACAAGAAACTCATTTTAGACCCAAAGACACCTCCAGATGTAAAGGGAGGGGGTGGAAAACAATTTACCATGCCAATGGACATCAAAAGAAAGCTGAGGAGGCAATCCTTATATCAGATAAATTAGATTTTAAGCCAAAGACTATAATAAGAGATGGAGAAGGACACTATATCATACTTAAAGGGTCTGCCCAACAAGAGGGTCTAACAGTTTTAAATATCTATGCCCCTAACAATAGAGCAGCCAATTATATAAACTAATAACAAAATCAAAGAAACACAGCAACGATAATACAATAATAGTAGGGGACTTTAACACCCCCCCCTCACTGAAATGGACAGATCATCTAAGCAAAAGATCAACAAGGAAATAAAGGCTTTAAAGATTTTAATTATTTATTTATTTATTTGACACAGAGAGAGAGAGAGAGAGAGAGAGCACAGTCAGGGAGAGAGGCAGAAGGAGAGAAAGAAGCAGGCTCCCTGCAAAACAGGGGTAGCCTGATCTGGTACTTGATCCCAGGACTCCTGGATCATGACCTGAGTCTAAGGCAGTGGCTTAACCAACTGAGCCACCCAGGCACCTGGAAATAAAGGCTTTAAATGACACACTGGACCAGATGGACATCACAGATATATTTAGGATATTCTATCCCAAAACAAAAGAATACTACTCTACTACACGTTCTACTCTATACTACTATATACTACATACATATAAACTATATATATATATATATATATATTTTTTTTTTTTTTTTTTTTTTTTTTACTATACTACTATCCATTCTACTCTAGTGCACATGGAACATTCTCCAGAATAGATTACATCCTGGGTCACAAATCAGGTATCAACTGGTACCAAAAGATTGGATCATTCCCTGCATATTTTCAGACCACAATGCTCTGAAACTAGAACTCAATCACAAAAGGAAAGTTGGAAAGAACTCAAATACATGGAGGCTAAAGAGCATCCTACAAAGAATGAATGGGTCAATGAGGAAATTAAAGAAAATTTTAAAAAATTCATGGAAACAAATGAAAATGAAAACACAACTGTTCAAAATCTTTGGGACACAGCAAAGGTGGTCCTGAGAGAAAAGTATATAGCAATACAAGCCTTTCTCAAGAAACAAGAAAGGGGGCGCCTAGGTGGCTCAGTTGGTTGGGCAACTGCCTTCGGCTCAGGTCATGATTCTGGAGTGTAGGGATGGAGTCCCACGTCAGGCTCCCTGCTCGGCAGGGAGTCTGCTTCTCCCCTCTCATGCTCATTCTCTCTCTCTCTCTCTCTCTCTCAAATAAATAAATAAAATCTTAAAAAAAAAAAGAAAGAAACAAGAAAGTTCTCAAGTACACAACCTAAACCTACACCTAAAGGAGCTGGAGAAATTACAGCACAGAAAGCCTAAACCCAGCAGGAGAAGAGAAATAATAAAAATCAGAGCAGAAATCAATAAAATAGAAACCAAAAGAACAGTAGAACAAATCAACGAACCTAGGAACTGGTTCTTTGAAAGAATTAATAAGACTGATAAACACCTGGCCAGACTTATCAAAAAGAAAAGAGAAAGGACCCAAATTAATAAAATTATGAATGAAAGAGGAGAGATCACAACCAACACCAAAGAAATAAAAACAATTATAAGAACATATTATGAGCAACTATACACCAGCAAATTTGACAGTCTGGAAGAAATGGATGCATTCCTAGAGACATATAAACTACCAAACCTGAACCAGGAAGAAATAGAAAACCTGAACAGACCCATGACCAGTAAGAAGATTGAAGCAGTCATCAAAAATTTTCTGACAAACAAGAGCCCAGGGCCAGATGGCTTCCCAGGGGAATTCTACCAAACATTTAAAGAAGAATTAATACTTATTCTCATGAAACTATTCCAAAAAATAGAAATGGAATGAAAACTTCCAAACTCATTTTATGAGACCAGTATTATTACCTTAATCCCAAAACCAGAGAAAGACCCCACCAAAAAGGAGAATTACAGACCAATATCCTTGATGAACATGGATACAAAAATTCTCACCAAAATACTAGCCAATAGGATCCAACAGTACATTAAAAGGGTTATTCACCATGACCAAATGAGATTTATTCCTGGGATGCAAGGTTGGTTCAACATCTGCAAATCAATCAATGTGATACAATACATTAATAAAAGAAAGAACAAGAACCATATGATATTCTCAATAAATGCAGAAAAAGCATTTGAGAAAGTACAGCATCCTTTCTTGATCAAAACTCTTCACAGTGTAGGGATAGAGGGCATATACCTCAATATCATCAATGTCATCTATGAGAAAACCACAGTGAATATGATTTTCAATGGGGAAAAACTGAGATCTACTCCCCTAAGGTCAGGAACATGGCAGGGATGTCCACTATCACCACTGCTATTCAACATACTATTAGAAGTCCTATCCTCAGCAATCAGACAATGAAAAGAAATAAAGGGCATCTGAATTGGCAAAGAAGAAGTCAAAATCTCACTCTTTGCAGGTGATATGATACTTTATGTGGAAAACCCAAACTGCTAGAACTCATACAGGAATTCAGTAAAGTGTCAGGATATATAATCAATGCACAGAAATCAGTTGCATTTCTATACACCAACAGCAAGACAGAAGAAAGAGAAATTAAGGAGTCGATCCCATTTACAATTACACCCAAAACCATAAGATACCTAGGAGTAAACCTAACCAAAGAGGCAAAGAATCTGTGCTCAGAAAACTATAAAGTACTCATGAAAGAAATTGAGGAAGACACAAAGAAATGGAAAAACGTTCCATGCTCATGGATTGTAAGAACAAATATTGTGAAAATGCCTATGCTACCTAAAGCAATCTACACATTTAATGCAATCCTTATCAAAATACCATCAATTTTTTTCAAAGAAATGGAACAAACAATCCTAAAATTTATACGGAACCAGAAAAGACCCCGAATAGCCAGAGGAATGTTGAAAAAGAAAACCAAACTTGGCAGCATCACAATTCCAGACTTCAAGCTCTATTACAAAGCTGTCATCATCAAGACAGTATGGTACTGGCACAAAAACAGACACATAGATCAATCGAACAGAATAGAGAGCCCAGAAATGGACCCTCAACCCTAGGGTAAACTAATCTTCGACAAACCAGGAAAGAATGTCCAATGGAAAAAAGACAGTCTTTTCAGCAAATGGTGTTGGGAAAATTGGACAGCCACATGCAGAAGAATGAAACTGGACCGTTTCCTTACACCACACACAAAAATAGACTCCAAATGGATGAAAGACCTCAATGTGAGACAGGAATCCATCAAAATCCTTGGGGAGAACACAGGCAGCAACCTCTTCGACCTCAGCCGCAGCAACTTCTTCCTAGAAACATCACCAAAGGCAAGGGAAGCAAGGGCAAAAATGAACTGTTGGGACTTCATCAAGATAAAAAGGTTTTGCACAGCAAAGGAAACAGTCAACAAAACCAAAAGACAGCTGGCAAATAGGAGAAGATAATTGCAAATGACATATCAGATAAAGGGCTAGTATCCAAAATCTATAAAGAACTTATCAAACTCAACACCCAAAGAACAAATAATCCAATTAAGAAATGGGCAGAAGACATGAACAGACATTTTTGCAAAGAAGACATCCAGATGGCCAACAGACACATGAAAAAGTGCTCAACATCAGGGAAATACAAATCAAAACCACAGTGAGATATCATCTCACTCACAAGTCAGGAAACGACAGATGTTGGCAAGGATGCAGAGAAAAGGGAACCCTCCTATGCTGTTGGTGGGAATGCAAGCTGGTGCAACCACTCTGAAAAACAGTATGGAGGTTCCTCAAAAAGTTGAAAATAGAGCTACCCTATGACCCAGCAATAGCACTACTGGGTATTTACCCTAAAGATACAAACGTAGTGATCCGAAGGGGCACGTGCACCCAAATGTTTATAGCAGCAATGTCCACAGTAGCCAAACTATGGAAAGAACATGGATGTCCATCAACAGAAGAATGGATAAAGAAGATGTGGTGTATTTATACAATGGAATACTATGCAGCCATCGAAAGAAATGAAATCTTGCCATTTGCAACGACATGGATAGAACTAGAGGATATTACGGTGAGCTAAATAAGTCAATCAGAGAAAGACAATTATCATATGATCTCTCCGATATGAAGAATCTGAGAGACAGGGCAGGGATTCGTCGAGGGTGGGAGGGAAAAAATGAAACAAGATGGGATTGGGAGGGAGACAAACCATAAAAGACTCTTAATCTCAGGAAACAAGCTAAGGGTTGCTGGGGGGTGAAGGGGGTAGGGATGCGGTGGCTGGGTTATGGACATTGGGGAGAGTATGTGCTATGGTGAGTGCTATGAACTGTGTAAGACTGATGATTCACAGACCTGTACCCCTGGGGCAAATAATACATTATATGTTAACTTTATTAAAAAACGAAAAAAAAATAAAAGTGTCTCAAAATAATCACCTTAGAAGTCTCTGTGCTTCGAATTTGTTTCAGTATTTTTGAGGACTTGAGCTAGATAGTATGGTCCCTATGTGGTGAGACCAGCAGGAAACTGAGGAGGACGCCTCTTACCATAAAAACAGGTACGGTCTCACCTGAGCAGCCAGACTGAGTGCTTTCCAGTTCCCAAGGGACTGTCCACCACTTGGGGGAAATATGTATCCCACAGATCCGAAGTTGGAACTGAAAAGCCCTAAGAGGACCCTCCCTCAGCCTTGACCATCAGAGGACTAATGGGCAGGCACACAGAGAGCACTAGTGGGAGCCCGATACACAGAGGCCAGTTAGAAACTGGACACTGGGAATAAGACATGTTGTCAAAGTGCCCGCAAAGTCTCCCCAGGACCATGAGGGAGGTGTCTTGGAGAGATGTAAAGATGACCAATACTCAGCCCGTCGCCTTTCGGAAAAGAGACAAAACAGCAGATGCAGTGTGGTGGGGACTCTAACACAGGTCTGAGGCCAGAGCTACACAGAAGCTTAGATCCACAGAGAAGCCCAGAGACGTGTCCTGCAGGAGGCAACATCTGAGCTAGGACTTAACAGATGGATGGATTTCCCCAGACCAGGAACAACGGAGTTTGCTTTCTAAGAAGAGGGAAGGATGGAGCAAATGCAGGGAGAACATGAGCATAGTTAGCAGGACCGGATCTCATGTGGCTGGAGTGTCAGGCACAGAGCAGGGGAAGTATAAGGGCAGGCGAGTCTGGAAAGGACTAAGGACCTTGTGTCCTGGAGGCAAACAGGCCATCTCTCCCTTTAAGGCCTGGGCCCGCTCTGGTCCATCTGCTGATGCAGCATGGGCAAGCGAGTGGCAGAAAGGGCCTGACATCAGACCTCCTTCTCCCCAGCCCTGCAGAGAACAGACCCTAGAAAAGTCAGCCAGGCTATATGGCTTCCTCTGAAGGTTTGGACAGGCTGGGGACATGGCACCCAAGAGGGTGGTACTGGGAAGCAGAGCAGGGATTCCCCAAAGCCCTTGTGAGCAGCGGCCACCTCGGAATGTCCAGAGATGCCCTGAGATGCCCACCAGTAGGGATTCCAGCTCCAGAGGGCACAAGACAAGGTCTCTAATTGTAACTCGGAGTAGGGCCCCAACCCCAAGTGTTGAGTTGAGCCAAGAGAATGAGGAGGAAGATGTAAATAACGCAGGCCCTTAGGGCCATCTCCGAGGTACCAGATCCACGTCTGCTCATAGCAGGAGAGATTCAAGGAGGGCCAGAAACCCTGGGCCGCTTGCTCACCCCTCATGCCTCAAGCCTGGAAGACACAACTCCCTAGAGTCAAGCACGGGGACCCTTTTGATCTTAAGGATTTTACTGCTAATCACTACCCAAATCCAGATATGTTCCTTTAGGAAATAGTTCAGTGCCTGCTCTGCGAGAGCCACTGTGCTTGGTGCTGGAGGGAAACAGACAGGGACACAGTGTAGCACAGAGGCAATAAGACCCCCAGATCTGGCAGTTCAGGGTCAGGGGTGGGGAGGATAGGGAGAGCAGAGGATGCTGGAGTGGCACAGGGGAGCCCCCAGCTCCAGGGAGGGGGTGATCCAAGCGTTTCTTATAAGAATCACCTGAGGACCAGCAGGAATTCACCAAACAAAGGGCCCTCCAGACAAAGGAGAAGCTACACAAGTCTGCAGGAGAGAGAAGTTTCTCAAAATCCCAGACTCTTGCAAAGGTCTCCTAGTCACTGTCCCTAGAGCAAGGGCAGCAGTGTCCCCAAGAGTTAAACCAGCAGGTGGAGGCTTGGCCCCGTGGGTCCACACTCCCACGCCAGTCTGAAGCTGCTGATGTCTGGCAAGTGACTTCAGCCTCTTGGGCTTTGGTTTCAGGCAGTGGGAATAACACTCACCACTAAGGACACACTCGGTGAGTATCAGTTACTCTTATGTGTTCATGAAATGTGAGAGCTGCCCCTGTCTGGGCTGAGCAGGGCCGAGAATCCAGGTAAGGACAGGTGCAGGGCCAAGCTTGCACCTGGACCCTGAGCAGTGGCTGCGTTCCCAGGCGAGGACACCATCAGGGCCCCACTCAGCTCCTGGACCTTCAGGTGCAGAGATGGAGGTGGGGGGAGGCAGCCTGGTCCCGTGCTGTCATCAGGTCCTATCCCAACCCCTGACTACACTCCAGCTCCAAGCCCTGCTGCCTGCCTTCCTGTCCAGATCATTTTCCTTGCCCACCGCAGCCTCTTCCAGCCCCAACCCCACCCCTCTGGTCCTCTCGGTTTGGAAGAACCCTCAGCTCAGGACCACAAATCCCCAACACTTGGGAGCCCGGCTCTGCAGGAGAGAAGGTGACTTCACCCTCACCTTTGCCTTTCCCTCCACCAAAGTCCTTGTGGCTCTGGGAGCCCAGGTGACAGGGGAAACCAGAGAATGGGTCTAGGGCAGTGTGCAGTTGCCACAGAGGTGTGTTGAGCAGACATGAGGACTGGCATGGGGGAGAACTTGGTGACGGGGAAGGGTGCAAGGTGAGAAGAGAGCCCTGGGAAGATGCCTTCCTTCTGCTTCTGCCAATCATGGGAGGCCTTCCCCAGCCCCTGCCTGTCCAGTCGAAGGGTCTCTGTCCCTGGGAGGAGGGGAGTGTTTGTATTCATCCATCCATCCGTCCATCCATCCGTCCGTCCGTCCATCCATCCATTCAGGAAACACAGCACATCCCAGTGCGAGGTACTGTTCTAGGCCCCACAGAATGAACAGGCCCCACGCCCATGCTGCTCCCTATCTACCGCTTCAGGCCAGGAGAGGAACAGCCTAGTGTGCAGAGGGGGCTGCACAGTGGTCCCCGTGCCTCCTCCTTGTCTCCCTTTCTGGGCTCCAGGAATGATTCCCCTAAGGCGCCCTTTTACCAGGCTCCCAGGCTGGGATGGCCCTTCATCTCCCTTCCAAAGCATATATACTGATGGTTTCTACAAAATTAAATAAATAAATAAATAAATAAAATAACAAATTAGATGAGATGGACATTAAAAGAGTGGGCGAAAAAAAAAAAAGAGTGGGTGATGCAGAGAGCAAGGGTGGCCCCCGGAGGGCCGTAGCCTGCCGTTAGGCTGTACTCCCAGCTAGAAGACAGGAGCTAGAGCAGCACCCACCCCTCTCCCACACACCTGAGAACCCTCAGGTCTCAGGGATGCAACAAGGACCCCGTAAGGTGCAGCCGATCTGGACCCAGGGCCCCACTACGGGTGGTCATGGCCGCCTTCTGCTTTGGGCAGACCCTGCCCAAAAACTTGACCTTCGGGGCTGCAGGTACAGCTGTAGTTTATAGCATTACTCATGTGCATCGGGCAGACCATGATCCGGGCCTGGCAGGAGGAGGGGGCTGTCACCCGGCCCGGAGCGGGGAGGGGCAGAGCAGGCTAGGAATGGGAGCTGGGGTGTCTCCCTGCGAGGTTCCCAGACTGTGGTGCACTCCCAGTCACAGCAGCCCTGCCTGCCTTTCAGGACCCACACGGCCCAGGTTTGAGCCTGCATCCTGCGGCCAGTGAGGGTCAGTCCCTGTGTGTTGCCTGGAGGGTCACTGTCACTCCTCCCATGCGGTCTGAAGTTGTGCGGTCACCCATCAGCGGTGTGAGCACCCGCCAGTCACTGCCCATGCTGAGTCTTCATCTTTCCACTTGGAATAATTACTCCTACCTCTGAGGGTTAAATGTCACACGGACCAAGCACCTAGCTGCACCTGGACTGGTAGCATGATCCAGTAAATATTGTCCTCCACCCACCCTAGACCCTCAGCTGCTGGCGGCCGGCGGGGACCTGGCATAGGGCATCCGAGCCACCCTTGCAGCAGCCCCGTTCAGACTGAGCAGACTGACCCCCCGGGACATCCATGTGCTTTCATCGCAGACAAGCGCCGAAGTCCACATGCGGCCGGTGGCCAACTGCGGGGGCTGGCATGGTGCTCCCTCCCCACCAGGCACCCACCAGCACCAGCCCTGACTCACTGGGATGGCCCCAGCCCCTCTCCCAGGCTCCCCCAGCCTCCACCCCCGCACCGGGGCAGAGTGGTGTGAACCGTAGCTGAGCTCCCGGACGAGGATACGCTAAGGCCAAGGGCGGATGGTAACAAGGATGGGGCCAACATCTGAGCACCGGCCCTTGGCCCAGCTCACACGGACCCGGTGTGCCAGGGGCACTGAGTTGTCTGTACATCACTTCTCAGTGGCAACCTCAGGGTCACCTCTGCTTGGGTCTGTCTCTGCCCTACCCCCACCATCCCCCACCCCCACCCCCTACATCGCATACATCAACCCACCAGGAAGTCCTGTGTGTGACCACCCAAGTGATGAGCATGTGTGGCAGATCCCAGGAGGGGAGCCAGGACCCTGGGGCAGAGTCACCTAGACAGAGGGAGATTCTCTCCCTGCTCTCCGACCTGCTCTGGGCACAGCAAGAATCCTCCGGGCTGCTCAGAGACTGGGGTCTCTGCTCCCATCGCCCACCCCACCCCAGCCACGGGCATTGAGAACAGCCACATTTGATTTTAAAGCCAATTAACAACCCACTGCCAGGGGTCAGGAGTTGTGGGGGTTGAGTAGGAAACCGCTCCGTCAGCTCCACAGGCCTGCCGCAGCACTGTTGCCTATAAACAGAGCTGGCCACTGCCCCTCGGCTCCTCCTGCTGGCCAGCAGGTGCCTGCCATGGTCACGGCCAGCCGCGGCTCCAAGAGGCTGTGTCCTCGCAAGCCCAGCAGCACACGAGTGTGTGTGTGTATGTGTGTGTGTGTGTGCGCACGCGCGCACAACCCTTCACTGGCCCTGGGATGTACGTTGTGACTGGCTCCCCCACTAACGGCAATGAGCCACTCAAAAAATTCCACCCTGTCTAGGCAGCAAGTCTGTGGCCAAGATCACAGGTGCTCAGGAGACTACCGTGACTGGGGTGGGGCCCATCTGCAGCCAGACACCTGGGGAGCTCTGGCTGGGGCTAGAAAAGCAGTGTGCCCAGAACTGGGGTGCTATGGGGGCCCAACTATACTGCGTCCGCGTGAGTCTGGGTTAAGGTCAAGATAAGGCTAAGTCAGGTGGTTGGGGATGTGAGTCAGAAGGAACCAGTACAGCACCGGGTCAGGGTCAGTGTGGGCTGGGCCCACAAAGTGTGTAAGACAACAGGCCAGCATAGGGCCGCGTTATCAGTCAGCAGGGCCAGCCCTGGGAGCCAGGATGCCACCCAGCAAAACATGACCCTGAGGGGCTGGACCCAAGCCTGGCGTCCCACTAGAGATGACCTCTCTATTCAAAACAATACAGGTGGTTCTTTGCTATCCTGAATCCAGGGCCACAGGAAGCAGAGCCCCAGAGATGCAGGAATCCCCGGAGATGACCCACATCAGTCCCCTGAACACCCTCTGTGCACGCTCCAGACAGCCCCTGCAGGCCCTGTGCACCCAGAGTCCCCAAGACCCCAGTGTGCGTGCGGACACAAGTGTGAGTGTGAACACGGGATACAGCATGTGCCGAAGGGCCCCCCTTCCCCCTCCCAGCACTGCATGACTCTCCTCAGGATAATTATTTATTATTCATGGTCATCAGCATCTTCATTAATTATTCATATGATCCTTAATTATTATCCTTAACAATAAGAGCAGTAAATAGCAGAAAAGTCCTTGAGGTGCCTAAGGCCCAGGGCCGGGTGCCTCCGGGCAGTTAGACCAGCTAATGCCCCCAGGGCAGTGGGGAGACCACAGACCCCCATCCACTGCCCGGCCCTGTCCCCTGCCCCTGCCCCTGCCCCTCCCGTGGGGGCCCAGGGGACTGCAGGCGGAGATGGTCCCGAGGGCTGGGGGAGGGGCTGTGCCTTCGCGTTCCTCTCCCCTTTCTTGGCCAGGGCCTCCCGGGCAGGGCCTCTGGGGGAGGGGCCCAGACAGTGCGCTGAACCCTGGGTGAGCCACGTGTCCACACCGGGCAGCCCCACTAACTGCCCGGGTCTGAGCCATGTCTGTGCAGGGGCTGGGAGGTGAGGGCCCCCAGCTGGCCCGGCAAGGAGAGGCGTCGAGGGGCACCGTCTTGGGGGAGCTCTGGGGCCCCCGGGGGGAGCTCCTCGAACGCCATGAACTGGGAAACCTGCAGAAAACACAGCATGAGCAGAGGACGGAGACCGCGGAGGAGGCAGAGAGGACCAGGAGAATTCAGGGACAGAGGACGGGAGGACAGAAGAGGGGTGGAGGGCACAGGGAGAAGGACCAAGGCACACGGGGCAGCGCGTGGAGCATGAAGGGGAGGTTCCACGGCTGCAAGCGGAGAAATGCGTTCTCCGTGGGCAAGAGCCCGGCTGCGCGGCTGGGAGCCCAGGGAGCCGTGCGTGACCCGGGGGGGCCCTCCAGGCTGCGGCCACTCCCTTCCCCGGGAACACAGCAGCTGAATCCAAACCCAACCCAGAATACGGGGCCCTGAGTTGGGACAAAAAGAAATGAGGCTCCTTCCTCCCATCTAGAAAGAACTCGGGGACCTAGAAACAGAGGCAGGCTGGCGGCCAGGCCTCGGAAGGCCAGGGAGAGTGCCAGGGCAGGCGGGAGGGGTTTGCGGATGCTGACGAGTGTGCTGGGAGATCTCCGCGGGGGAGGCCGTGAAGGGAGACTGACACGTTTGCTGACGTGGGCCCTGGTGTCTGTAAACAGGAGCGGGCAGCATATGGGAGGGGGAGCAGATGCCAGAGGAAGGGGGGAGCAGATCCCAGGCGACCTCTAGGAGCCAGAAGAGCCCCCTTCTTGGGGCCCAGGCACAGCTGTCTTGTCAGAAGACTGGGAACACACATGTCCACTCAGGAGAGGACAAAGGGCAATAGAGGCCCACTCCAGCAGAAGAGAGGAGATGCGGGCCAGAAGTGCTACCCTGGGGCTTAGCCAAAGCCCTCCAGACAGCCCTGCGAGGCAGCCAGCGTGACAGCTACTGGTTGGCCACAGAGCCAGAACTGAGCAGCGCCCGTCACGGCAGGGAGCTCGGACCCTGTGGGCACGCAGCCCCATCACAGGGCATCTGGCCCACCCAGCCCCCTCCTCGGGAGACCCCTCATGGCCACGACACAGACACCTTGAGTAGATCTGGTCATTCAGGTGACACCTCTCAGCCTGCTGGTTTCCTCTGCCCCACTTTTGGGGGGCTTTGGCTTGGGGGGCTCTCCTGCCTTGCCCTGTGCCCACAGCTCCCGAGGAAGCCTTCCTCCAAGAGCGCCATCGGGGATGAGGGCAGAAATGGGGGCGGGAGGAAGCCGCGGCCCAGTGCCGAGCCAAAGGACAGCAGAGCAGGTTTGGGGTGGAACTGGGGCAGAGAAGGCGAGGCCAGGGTGCCCTGGACAGAGGGAGGGCTTTGGAACTTACCTGAGAAAGCGAGTCCAGGGTGAGGGTAGGGACGGGGCTCACAGGCAGCAGGGAGGAGGCGGAGGTGGGACCGGGCCCGGGGGTGGTAACAGCGCTGTAGGCAGGTGGGACCAGAGTCATCTGTCTCTGTAGCAGCTGCAGGACAGTGGCCATGTCTGTGCTCAGCCTGGTCTCCAGCCTGGGGCAAGAAGGAGGAGGGTGCTCTGGCTCTCGGGGGTGGGGAGACCCCAGCAGCTCTGACTTCGGGACCGCCCTATGGACCAGCCGGTGGGTCCCGCCCAGCCTCCCTCCTCTCTCTAGGTGTGCAGCCCAGGCCTCGGCACCCAATGGAAGGAGAAGGTCAAGGCAGCGCACACACAGAAAGGCCCACACAGAACACACCCTCCCTTCACCGCCTCACACTACAGGGAGCCCACCAGTCACACACAGCCCCCCAAGCCCACCCCTCGACACCGGAGCCAGCCTCACCTGTGGAGCTGCCTCTGAAGGGCATCCAGCCTGCTCTCCACATCGCCCCGGGACCTCCGGCAGGGGCTGGAGAGGGGGATGTTCAGGAGGCTGGGGGTCGGGGCAGGGCAGCGAGGCAGTTCCTGGTACTGGCGGCCCCGGCTGTCCCCCCAGAAACTGAAGATGTTGGACACTCCTGAGAAGGCCCCTGGAGCCAGAGAACTGGGTTGAGCCAGGTCAGCTGCCACGCCCCGCCCACCCGAGATGGCCCTTACCCTACCTGACAGCGGGTTACAAGTGTCACTGCTCTTCTCACCGTCCTCCGTCAGGGGCTCCCCACCCGGCGGCTCTCCGGGGGGCCTGGGGCTGGAGAAGGGCACCAGGCGGAGGGGGCTGGAGCTGCGGCCTGGGCCCTCATCCTCACTGCTCTCAGGGCTGGAGGGGCCACTGGATGGGCTCTCCCCCCACGGCCCCCCTGGCCGGACCCGGCTACTCGGCCCTGCCCCCGCCCGGCCCGGCCCCAAGGCGGACACCTCCCCTGGCTGTTCCGGGTCTGTGGGAAACAGAGAACAGGCCTCAAAGAAGGAAGGAGGCACAGAAGGGGAGGGGAGGGGAGGGGAGGGGAGGGGACCGAGCAGGCCTGGCGGAGGGCTGTGCTAGGACGCCCTGGTTTGTCCCTGGCTGTTTCTTCTGCCCTTTTCCCCACCTCAAGCGGACTGAGAGCTCCCGGAAGCAGGACCATGTCGTCTCCGACCGCTAAATGCCCAAGCACAGGCAGTAGCACTTATGGGCTGGGCTCTCTGAGACCCCCGTTTCTGGCCCCTCATCCCCCTCTGCACTGACTCCTCGCCCCGACATCAGTTCAAGGCAGCGCCAGCCACCTGAGGCCCAAAGAAGCTGAGGCCAGCACTCCCCCGCCCAGGAGGGTGAAGGGGGCTTCTCGGAGGAGGTGCCAGTTCAAGTGGGCATTAGAGAACGGACAGCGCTTGGGCAACCGGGGTGCAAGTGGGGAACAATGAAGGTAGGGGCGCAAAAGTCTGCAGAGCCCAGGCGCAGTTGACGCTGACCTACTGACCCCACGCTCCGCCCCCCTGCCACCTCACCTGGACCCCGCCCACCGCTCCCCGCCCCACCCCCGCCTCACCCCTGTCCGTGCGCCTGCGGAAGGACAGCTTGCGCTTGCGCTGTCTGTTGAAGCCGCCCTCCAGCTCCCCGCTGCCAGGAGACCCAGGGATCATGTTGGTCTGGAACCAAAAGCAGTGTCAGCGCCCTTCTGCATCCATCTGCCTTGCCCGGGTCAGCCCACACCCCCTCATTAACATAGCAAGTGGGGCCTGGAGCTCCCGGCACAGATGTCACCTCTGCCCTAGAAGGAAAGCTGAGTGAGGCTGAGACTTCCACCTCCGACACCATCGGACAGGCGGGGAAAGAGGCCGGAAGAGGTCATGCAGTTGGGGGCGGCCACCAGGGTGCAGCCTGCTCAGGGCAGCCCACTCACGTCCCGCAGGTTGAAGGTGATCTCCAGGCTGGACCAGAAGTGGTCAGAGAACTCAGGGTACATGTCCAGCACCTCCAGCAGGTCATCCCGGTGGATCTTGTGCAGGTCGCAGTAGGTGAGGGCCCGCACATCACCATTGGACTTGCCAGGCCGAGCGTACAGGTTTAAAGGCTCTCCAAAGATGTCATTCTTCCCTGGAGGCCACCAAGAGTGGGGGTTCAGCCCCTGGGCAGCAGCACAAGCAAAAGGCACCTGTCTTCCCAGCCTTCCTACCCCGGACTGGGGGCTGAGGGCCTCCCCTCAGTCTGAGCACCCACCCACCAGCCCCAGCCCCCACAGCCAGGGAAACACCCACCAGCGCCATCTTCCCACCTGCGCCCAAAGGCGGGACTTGTGAGGCGCGAGGGGAGCCGGGGGAGAGGGCATGCGTCTCCCTGCCTTCCAGTACTGCAAGCAGCCAGCGGGACCAGCCTGGAAAGCCCACTCTGCCCTCGGTCCTGGCTTCCTTGGGTTTTAAGCCCACTTGTATCTCATATCCACCCTCCAAACCCCACGTCCTAAACCCCCTCCTGGCCAATCACTGTGCCCTCGGTGGTTTTCAAGTGTACACCCTGACACAGTGGGGGGACAAGACCAACATTTTGTTTATAGCACAGCGCGGCTGACCACGACACACAGCAGGTAACCCCAGAATGTGTCACACAGAGCGGCACGTTGCGCAGTGAAACTTTGGTTTTAGTTGTGTCTGGGATGTCTGCGGAGTGAGTACAGGTATTTGTGCTGAACTGAGAAATAGACATCGAGTATGGCCCATTGTGATGCCTCTGCCCTAAGGCGCAGCTGTCCAGGGCCAAGGGAAGGACAGGCGGAGGGCATGAGTCCCCGCCAGGCACCCCCACCCTGTGTACAGATGGGACAGAAGGTTAGGAAGAGAGGGGAAGAGGGGCAAGTCTCCCTTCGCTTTGGAGATGGTAAGCGCTAGGCTGGGCTGTGTCACATGAGGCTGCGGGGAACTTAGTAAATTTCCTTAGTAAAATCGGATGCTTAACCTCCCTCCACTGCCCACGTAGGAGTAACTGGTTTGGTCCCACCTTCAAAGGCAGCAAGAGTGTTGAGGGGGAACAGAATCCAAGAACCCCCAGAGTTCAGCAGCCCCACCCAATGCGGGGCTCCTCTCCCCTCTCCCCCTTGGAGGGCCTAGGCTTTGGCGAATTAAAGGAACTCAAGGTCCCTGCAGGCAGGCCTGGGTCCACAGCCCCAACAACCGTCCCCTCGGGGAGTTCAGACCTCTTCAGGCCTCGGTAGGCCCTTCCAGCCCAGCACCCGGTCCCCCCGCCCCCCGCACCCAGCCCCATACCCAGGATGGCCACGACGACGTCCCCCCGGAGGATCTCAATGGAGCCCCGGGAGATGAAGTAGAGGGCGGTGAGCAGGTCCCCGGCGTGCACCAGCGTGTCCCCCGGCGGTGCGTGTGTCGTCTTGAACTTCATGGCCAGGGCCCTCAGGCAGCCCTTGGTGGCCCCTCGGAAAGGTTTGCAGTGCTGGAGCAGTGAGCGGTTCAGATGCAGACAGATGTCTGCCTGCAGGCACTCGGGGAAGCCTTTCAGCACCTGGGGGCGGGGGCCAGGCTCAGCACCCTAGCTTCGGGCGCCCAGCCCAAGACCCTGGGAGGAGCACCAGAGGGTCCATCCCTTCTAGCCAAGCACCCGTGGGGATGACCCGCCCTGCTGCTCTCAGCCTCCATTTTTTTGGGTAAAATGTCGAGACCCATCCCTGCCTGGGGCTGTTGGAAGGTTTCAAAGCCTCGCCTCTGTGCAGGGGCCTGCTCTGGCCTGCCCCGCGGCGAGAGCTCTGGCAAACGAGCTCCATCATCGGAAGGAGGAGAAGCCTCTCCCAGGGGCCTTCGTAGCGTTAACTGGGACCCCCGAACCGCAGAGTGTGCTGCTGTCAAGGGTGCTCCCGGCCCCGAGAGAAGTCCCACTGCGGCCTTGCTCCCTCCAGCCCGCCACCTCCAGCCCTCCTCGGAGCCCGGGGCCTCACCGCGTTCATATCGATGCCGTTGGTGTAGGACCAGGCGTGCTGGAAATACTCCTCCAGCCGCTGGCGCAGGGGGTTGGGGATCTGGTGGAAGCGGATGAACTCCCGCACGCGGAGCATCTGCGTGTGGTAGCGGGCGGTGCCCGAGTACAGCCTCTGGATGATGGCGGACACGTTGCCGAAGATGCTGGCGTACATGAGGGCTGGGGGCGGGGGTGAGCCGGCATCAGCGCCGAGGGACCCCGCACGCCCCTGCCCCGGGTCAGGGACACACGCAGTCACATCTCCGCCTGAGCACACACAAGAGCTGCACAAACGCAGAAGCCCAGGTCCACACGCCCTGGGGCTCTGCCTTGTGCCCCAAAAATGCCCCAAACTTGCCCCAACGGTCGTCCCTGCTGCCTTCATGTCCCAGGGCCCCGCTCTAGCCCGTGTGGCATCTCCCTCTCCTCCATCACAGGCTCCTCCCAGACTCGGCGCCACACAACCCCCCACCTCACCCGCCGCTGTCCCGCCGCCCACCCCCAGGGACACACTCACAGCCAATGAGCATGACACAGATGGAGAAGATCTTCTCGGAGTTGGTGTTGGGGGAGACGTTGCCGAAGCCCACGCTGGTGAGGCTGCTGAAGGTGAAGTAGAGGGCCGTGACGTACTTGTCCTTGATGGATGGGCCACCCAGGCCGCTGCTGTTGTAGGGCTTGCCGATCTGGTCCCCCAGGTTGTGCAGCCAGCCGATGCGGGAGTCCATGTGCGGCTGCTCCATGTTGCCGATGGCGTACCAGATGCAGGCCAGCCAGTGCGCGATGAGCGCAAACGTGCACATGAGCAGGAAGAGCACGGCCGCCCCGTACTCTGAGTAGCGGTCCAGCTTCCGCGCCACGCGCACCAGCCGCAGCAGCCGCGCCGTCTTCAGCAGCCCGATCAGCTGCGGGGGCGGGGGCAGGGCGGGGGGAGACCTTCAGTGTGGGGGCAAAGGAGGAGTCGGGGGGCGCTGCAGCCCTGGGGTCACTAGAGAAAGATCCCCAAAAACTTCCTCCCAGAACCTTCTAATGACCGAAAGACCCCCCATTCCCTAAGCCCGGCACAGGGTCCCATTAATCCGTGCGCTAGCCCTGTGACGAAACGGCTCTTGGGGTTCCCCTGCTGAGAAGGGGACTCTGAAGGGTCCCACAGCCACCCTGAGGCACCTGGCCAGAATTCCCCCTGGTTCCCAGGCCACTTCTGTGTGATTTGAACATGGCGGCCGCTTTGGACAGACAGACAGAAGAAGGCAGCCCCTCTGGACCTCTTCCTGGCGAGTGGCTCCCATGGAAAGGGGTGGTGGCCATGGCTTAGCCGGGGCACCTACCGTGGCCCCCTTTCTCTCACTACCTCCCCGTGCTCCACCACCTCCTCCCACCCTCCCGGTGCCCTCCCAGCCTCTGCCTCCCTGCCAACCGACCTCCTCAGAGCCGGAGCCAAAGATGAGCAGGTCAAAGGGGATGGCGGCCACCATGTCGATGAGGAACCAGCCCTTGAAGTAGTGGACGGCGATGCGGCCGGGGTGGCTGACCACCTCCTCATTGGCATTGACGTAGGTGGTGCGGAAGTTGATGAGGATGTCCACGATAAACATGATGTCCACAATGAAGTCCACCACGGCCAGGGGCTGGCAGGCGTAGCCACAGTCGGGGGCCTGGGGGCCCTCCTCCGTCTCCTTCAGCAGGAAGGCAGCCGAGTAGGGTGTGAAGACGGCCGTGTAGATGACCAGCAGCAGGATGAGCCAGTCCCACACGGCCTTAAAGGGGCTGTAGTGCAGGATGGTCCAGCGGTGGATCCGCGGCGCCTGTAGCTTGTACTCGGGCAGCACGTCGGCACCCAGGGACAGGACCTGGACGGGCAGGGAAGGCAGAGGTGACGGAGTGACGTCCCCCTGGAGGCTGGTGCCGGGGATCTCCACGGTGGGAGTGGACGTCACCTCTGCTGGGGCCTCCAGAGAAGAGACCAAGCCAGCAAGAGACTTCCTCCAGACCAAGGAAGGAAGACACCAGCAAGCATCAGAGCATCAGTCAGGGGGCCAGTCCCTCAGCCAAGTGGCTGTGGCCCCTGCCCACCTGGGGGCTCGGGTGCTACTCTTCTCCCACACAGCCCACGGACCTACTGTCTGGCCACCTGAGCTCAGGACACCAGGCAGTCATACCCAGACGTATGGCTCTCCCCACCCCACCCACCCCATCCCAGTGACACACACCCATCCCCCTGGTTATAACTCCCCGAGAGGACCTTGCCCAACCCCCACCCCAAACACCACACACACACACACACACACACCACTCACATGCACCATGATCCCAGTATAGAAAATGCTCCAAGGGCTAAGATTCCAAACCTGGGTGACAACCCCAGGAGGCATAACTTCAACACATAAAATGGTGGTGGGCACTGCCACTCCCGGGGGCCCAGGGACTGAGAGGCTAAAGGTCCCTTTGCTGCTGGCCCAAGGGTACCAGCCACCCAGACTCAGGCCCCTTGGCTTCCCTGGGAGAGAGACCAAGGCACAGACCCCTGCCACCCCCCCAAGCCCCTGTCCCCAGACCCAGGGCCGCCCTCAAGCTCTGCCCTCCCACACTCCTAGAAAGGCCCACAGAAGCCCTAAGCCAGCCATAGACGTCCCTACATGAACACAGCCAGCAAATGTTCCCAAGTGTCCTACCCAGCTCTGCACAGGCTCAACGGTCAGGTGGAGGCGGGCCTGCCATCCCCACTACACACCAGCAGCTGTGCCCTTCTCTTCCCAAGCACAAACTAGGAAGAACCGAGGCCAGCTTTCCCACACTAAGCCAGGAGCCTGGCTGTCCCCTGCTACCTCCCCCTGCCCACCGGAATCCTCCCCCACAGACATCTGACTCAACCCCAGACTCCGTCCCTAGGTCCTCCAGGCCTGGCGCTGCCATCCCCAGGACACCAAGCCCGAGGCCTCACCCCACACTGTTGAGAACCAAGGTTGCTGGCCCCACTCCAGGAAGTACTGTGTGCCCGGGCCCCACATCCTTGCACCTCTGGGCCGGAAGAGTCAGGGTAGGTAGAACCCCCAAAGATGCCCACTCACACTCAAGCCAGGGATCCCCTGGACCCACCATCCCCACTGTTTGGAGAGCATCTCCTTAGAAGAAGTAACTGGAAGATAACACGGGCCATGGTTGGGGATTTGGCCACCCTGTGGGAGGCAAGGCAGGTCCAGAGACATCTGACGGCTCGGGGAGCAGCTGCAGTCGGGGGAGGGGAGGGAGCATGGGGGCTTCTGGGCCCCCACTTCTCCCTACCTTCAGCCCGAGCTGCTTGCTCCTTAAGGCAGAGAGCATGAGCCAATGGCTTTTCAGGGGTCAAGTGAGGACTAAAGAAAGAACCAGCCAGGGCCCCCACACACAAGGGGGCAGAAAGTAGCTGCCCCTGGACGGGGCTGCTCCCCAGGCCTGAGAGGCCAAGCCCCCTGGGGACTGTGTTGGACCACACCCCTGGCAAGACCCTGGCCCCACCCTGCCCCTCCCCAAGTCTGCACCAGCAAGACCAGCACAACACCCCTGCTCAAATGCACACTTGGGGGACACACCTGGGACTCAAGACCTGGATCCACAGACCCCCTCCAGCAGGGGCCAGGCCGTGCTCGGCAACCACCAGCTCACCGCATGGCCTTGGCCCGACTGGCAACCCCTACCCTGACTTCTGGTCCCACAGAATACTGAAGCCTATTTCAGCCAAATCCTGGGTCGTCTCCCGTGGGGGGGATTCTCCACCCCCCGCCATACACACACCCGTTCCCGGGCCGGGAGGCATGCAAGAACGGACGCAGGGAGTTCAGGTGGGAGAGGAGTGGGGTTCTCAGACTCACTCCTAAACCACCTCCATCCAACAACCTGAGCCTGCTCCCCGCTCCCTAGGGAAGGAGAGGTGACTCCCAGGAGCATCCCACAGAATAACAGCCCCAGAGGAAGGCAACACGGCCACCGGCCCCTGGGAAGGGTGACGCAGGTGGCTGAGCTCAGCCTGCCCTCACCACCATCCGGTGGCCCCTGACCCCACACACTCCTCAGCCTCAGCCTCCAAATCCGGACCCCTGAACCAGCCCGAGGCTCTCCCCAGCGCCCGGCGTCCAAGCTAGCACCTGGTGGGGAGCTTTAGTGACCCGGAACTTCTCTGGCAGGCCCCTCAGCGTCCCACCATGCTTCTCTCCTCCCCGTTTGCCCACCGTCACCCTCTCTGGGCACGCATTTCATTCCTGTTCTCCCTCTCCTTTTTGTATTTGGAGCCAGGACTGTGGACCACAGAAGCCATGGAAGAAGGGAAGCCCTGGCAAGAAAAACACTGTCCACCCAGGCCCAGCAGGCCTGGAGGAGAGCGAGCAGAGCCCAGCAGTGGGATGAGCAGAGCTGCGGACCCCATGGCTCCCCAGACCGACCTGCTTCTCAGACGCCCTCTCCCAGCCCGGCCCAGGAGCCAGAGCCCTCCAGGCCGCACCCAACTTGCCAGTGCCTGTCTGGGTGCCCCAGCCCAGGGAGGGAAGGGGGAAGTGGCTGGGGGGGGTGGGGGGGTCACCTACCTCCTGGGCCACCAGGCTGGAGATGCGCACGGCCCGCCTCACCCGGCCCTTCTGGGCCCTGGGCTGGAGAGCCCCTGTCCTGTTCGCCTTCCCTGCTGGGGTCGCCATGGAGGACTTGGCTCCCCCCAGCCTGCCTGCCCTGGAGCCCAAGGGCCCGGCCAGCGCCTCACCTGCACCCCAGCAGCAGTCCCAGCCCAGACTGCGCCCCAGAAGCTGGCGGCCTGGCTTCCAGGACAGCCTCTGGCATGAAGCCAGGGTCGCTGGGGCTGGGCCCCAGGGCCAGGGTCACCCTGGCAGTGAGTGTGGACAGCAGCCCTCCTGGCTCGGGCTGCCCATGGCCCCCCAGTGCGAGCCCCGCTGCCAGGGTGCCGTGCTCTGCCCGCTGCCAGCCCAGCAGCAGCGCCGCGGTCGGAACCTCGGCTCCTTGGCCAGCCCCTCCTCCCAGGTCCCCACCCCCACCCTGCCACACTGGGCTCCCCCGCCCCGCCTCGTGCTGGCCAGCGGCCCCCTCCCCCGCAGCCGGATCAGGGCTCCTGCTGCAGCCACTCCCGCAGCCCGTGCCCCTCCCCCTCCCCCCAGCAGCCAGGCCTGTCACCGCAGATTAATAGTCTCCCCGACACCCCCGCCCCGCCGGTCCAGTGCCCAGCCAGCCAGAGTCAGACAGACACCCAGAGATGGAGAGACCGCCTGGTGACAGGCAAAGCCAGGAACGCACACGCGCGCTGCCACACAGGACCACGCCAAGACCACACCACGAAAGGCACATGCTGCAGGCCCGGGAGCGGGGCACACACCCGGGGCTCCAGGTGGGAAGAGAGGCAGAGGCAGGATGGGGAGCGAGGTAGGCAGCCAGACAGGGGGCCTGGGGTGAGGGGGAACATTCTGGAATCAAGGCCAAGGGGCTGGAGACCTGGCAGGAGCCCAGTGAGCCAGAGGCAGCGGGAGCAGGGCCAGGAGGAGGGCCAAGGAGGCTGGCAGCGACCACAGTGAGCGAAAGGGGGCAGCTCCCTCACTCAGGCCAGCTCAGGGAGAGGCCGTGCAAGGGGCAGGAGGGAGCCACAGAGACTGAGGCTCAGGAGGTGTGGGACAGTGGCCCCCGCGGTCCCGGGCTCCTCCGCCACTGCAGGGATGCCCACTCCTGACCCACCCCCAAGGCCAGGACATCAAGAATGAGTTGGAATGGACTGGCGGTGCGAGCGAGCCTGCTGCCAGGAGGGGACAGGAGACCAGCCTGGTGGTGGCACCGGGCAATGCCTCCAAAGGCGGGCAGTCTTCTCTGGCCCGGGATTTAGGGACCTGGTCCCTCTGTATCTGTGCACCCCCCATCATACACTCCCCTCCCGACATGTCCCCATGGTTTAGGGACAGGGATGGGTACCTCCCAGCCATTCTGGCCCTAGCACAGGATCCCCACCCTCCACCTAGCTTATCACATTGGCCTAGAAGAATCAAGGACCCTAGTCTTGACCTCCATGGCCCCTTCTCATTTGAAATCTTCCATAAGTCTGCCTCTACCCTACCCCACACTTCCTTCACCACGCCCTGTGAGCAGACCCCATCACACCCCCGGGACTGCCTTCTCTGGCCCACCCTGCCTCAACTGCCCTGTCTTCCCTGTGCCCCATCGTCCTGTTCTCTGTATCTGTCCTGTCCCAAGTTCCCTTCCCTTCCTCTCTTTTCTTCCCCTCCCCTCTTCTCCCCTGCGGTCTCCCTTTCTCAAGACCTTTCGGACTTGTTCCCTCTTACCCCAGCTCTGAAACCCTCTCCCCACCTCCAGCCAGTGGGTCTGCCCACCCTCCAGAGGCCTTTAGTGGCCAGACGGACCGGACCCCGCCATCATCCCACTTTGACCACAGCCCTCTCCCACCCCTATAAGCTCCTCCAAGGTGAGAGGAAAGCCAGGAAGCCAAGTACCTACCTGCGTGACCTTCTCAGTGACGTTGTGGGTCCGCTCCTTTATCTTGGGGGCTATGATCTCCCGGTCACTGGTGGGCGAAGCCAGGAAAGGGTCCCCCTTGAGGTCCACAAAGTTGAGGGTGATTTGGGGAATCTTGCTAATGGTGCGGTAGCGCACGAGGTCGGAATCAGATGTGGAGTTAAGCAGGCCTCCGCGCAGGGGGTGCATGGCCCCTGGAGTGGAGGGGAAAATCGGGTCAGGGGGTGGGGGTCACACCGCTGGAGGGTGGAGGGGAAAGCCAAGTCTGGGGAACAGGCTGAGGTGGAGACCAGGCCCTGTTTGAATTAGGCCACAGGACCCGTGAGTCAATGAGGTCAACTCAGGAGACAGGCGGAAGAAGAGGGAGGAAGAAGGTCCTCCATAGGGTTTGACCCACAGCACTGGGCGCCAGCCAGAGGGCCAGGTGGTGCCAGGACCCAGAGGCCTCTCCGGCCCTTCACACATGCCCCACCGCCATCCGCACTCTGGGCCACGCGGGGCGAGCCAGCTCCACCAGCCAGCAAAGACTCTGTGAGTGGAAGAATGTAACGGGATGAATGGACATTTAATGGAGTGAAAGGCCACTTAATGGGATTAAGTAAGCGCTTAATGGGATTTCCATCTCCTGGCCTGTGTGGCTGGGGCTGAGAGGGGGAAGCTGGGGGCCAGAACAGGGCAGGCCCCGCAGGTGGGGAAGCGGCGGGGCAGTTTCCCCCACAGGGCTCCCAGGCCCTCACCGGTGCTGGCGTGGCGCGGTGGCGGGGGCAGCCCTGCGCGCATGGCTTCGATGTCATCGGCCGACGAGGCGCGGCGCACGCTGGCACAGCTCTCCCGGGAGCGCGTCCGGGGCAGGCTGCAGCTGGAGCCCGACGCGTCGGGGTTGAGGCTGTGAGCCCGGGGAGACGGGTGCGGCTCGGGCGCACCGGCCGGCAGGGAGCCGGAGCCCACCAGCGCACACCGCTCCTCCGCCGGCCCCAGCCCCGCCACGTGGTTGTCCATGGCCGGCACCTCGTCCAGGGCCAGAGACTCGCGGCTAGGCGCCGCGGGCGTCAAGTCCACGTCCACCACCACAGCCCCCGGGGCGCCCGTACTGCCCGCCCCGCCTTGCCGCGTGGAGGAGTCCCGAGCGGTCAAGGCCAGCAGCGCAGGCAGCTTCAGGCGGAAGGTCTTGGCTCGGCCTGCGGAGAGAGGAGAGGCACGTGACCACCCTCAGGAGAGCAGCCCAGAACAGGGAAGCCTGGGAGCTGGAGCCCCAGCACCGACCAACCAACGGGAGGGAGGTGGAGGGGTTGGGGAGGGAGCCCTGGCAGCTGGCACCCCTTCACCCCAACTCCGGTTGCACAGAACTCAAGTCTCAAAGGACCTCCAGAATACAATCTTATCTGAGGCTCTGACAATAATTAACTACCATTTCTTGAGCCTCGCAGGTCATCACGCGCTCAACATAAACTATGCTAAGCTCTTACAACCCGGCAGGTGGGTGTCTTATCCCCAGTTTAGACTCAAGTTTCACGATGTGCTAGAGGTCACACGGTAAAGGGCACGGCCTGCATTTGCATGGAGGAGTAACGTCATGGCCTTCAGGAGCTTGAGAAACCGAGAGCTGGAATCTTTTGCCAAGACTCTGAGGGGAAATTAAAATTAAACCCAAAAAGGACATCATGGAGGAAGGGGGAGCTTTTGTGTTACAGGAGAATGAGACAAGGCCTCCATGTCTCTAGCCATGGTGCGTGTTCCCTTCAAATCCTTTTTCCTTCCTAATCACCCAAGGCCAGAGCAGGAGGCAGGCCAGTCCAGGAACAAGGACTGGGGGCCAGAAGCAACACAGGGAGAGGGAGCTGAATCCCAGAGAGACAGAGTGTTCTGAGCAGGGGAGCCACTCCAAGGCCAGAGCCATGTGGGGAGGCTGAATCCCCCATTCCTGGGGCTCAACACAGGACCAGTGCAGGAACCCAAGCGGGGGGGACGTGGGGGGGACAGCTACCAGGTAGAGTCCTGTCCCAAGGACCTGTGAATCTAGGCTCAATCCGTCACCCCACCCGTCTGTCCATCCCAAGCCAGACGGGACTGGGCCATATCCTTGGTGTTCTCTCCCCAGCCTCTGAAAGGAGTACCCCCCAATACCCCTTCCTGCAGAGCACTGGCCTTGGGAGCCTCAGGGCCTCGAGGAAGGGACCTGAGAGCATGGCTGCACTCACCTGGGGCCAACCAGCTGCTGGGGCGGCCACGGTGACTGGTGTCATGGGCCGGGGAACCCACCATGTCCTTTTCCATCACCACCTCGAAGTTGAGGATGAACATGATGACGGCGCCATCTTCATTCTTCACGGGCACCACGTCCACCAGGCACAGGAAGCAGCTCCCTGCAGAGCAGAGGACACGGCCGCTGTGGCACTGGGAACAGGCCCCTGCTGCGTCACCGCCCCGATCTCCATTTCCCAGCCCCTCCTCCTTGGGGTCTCCTGCCCGGACCCCTCCTTTGGCCATGTGCCTGCCTCTCTGAGCGCCTGCCCTCCATCTGTCCACTCCAGTGTGCTGCTCCTTGTCAGGGCCTCTCTGCTCGACCCTCCTTCGCCTCTCGATCTTTCCTTGCTATCCCTTGTGCCAGGCAGTCTAGCACCTCAGGGAAGGCCGCAGACTTCAGGCCCAGGACCTCCAGGCTCCCATTCCAGCTCTGCTTTGTCACTCATGGTTTTTCTTCCCCCTCCCTTAATAATTTAGCCTCCGTTGCCTCCTCTCCCTGCCCTCTGAAATGGGAATGACAATCACTCATTCTCAAACGAGTTGTGAAGAGGAAACAAGTCACTACACCCAAGTGCCTAGGGCAAGGCCCCCGTGCGGCCAGGACAGGATAGAGGGACTGGCAGTCCCTCCGTCCCCACATCAGGCCGGGCCACTCCACTGCAAGGTGAGTGCAGAAGCTGAGGACAGTCTCGAAACCGCTGCCACAATTTGGTATTGCCACAATTGCCAAGCTTATGATTTTGCGTTTCACAAAAGGATTGGTCTATGATATATAGAAATAAAGAAAGTGATCTTTAAACAAAGAATTGAGAAGCACTGCTTCTACAACTTCTCGTTACTCATTTTTCTCTCTTGTTCCTTGACTTTTTTCTTCTTCCCCTCCCATTCTCTCTCTCTCTGGCCACCAGAGCCCCTATTCCAGGTGAGGTCAGTTGCCCAGGCTAAATGCACCCAGTCCACCTCTGCTCCTTGTCCAGAGCACCATCCCCTCACCCCTCTGTCACTTTCTGAAAGTGACCCTGGCACTCTCAGCCTCTGCCTAAGGCCCAGCTCAGAACCCCTACCTTCAGGAAGCCCTCCTGGATGAAACAGCCTGTTCCTCCTTCTTTCTGGACCCCACAGGGACCAGACAAGTTCCTCATCTCCCTCTCTTTCTAGGGCAGAGATTTCTTTCCTTGCTTTGGCTCCCCCGTGTTCATCTGTCTTCTCTAAACTGTAGGGGCCTAACTCCCCAGTGTCTACCATCCCTCTGAAGGGCCCAGCACCTAGAACCATGCCCCAAGGAGCAGGCCCTGGCAGCGGGTGTGGGGGACAGGGTAGTGGGGAAGGGGTCAAGAAGGAGAAGGGCGGAGAACAAGTGTGGGTGCTGAACTGAGGCCAACAAACTTGGGGCTGTCAGCCTTGGACTTGGGCTAGTGCTTGATGCCTGCCAACAAGGCCCTGGGTGCCGAGCCTCAGCTGAGCAGGCCAGGTGCAAAGGGCATGAATCCTGGGAGATGCTCCCTGGCTGGGGGAGGCCGGGAGAATCAGGCAGATCGGCACTTTTAAGGGCTGTGGGATCGAGCTAGCAGAAGGAGATCCTCTGAAACCAACTGGGACAGGACAGCATGAGGTTGAGGGGAGCTGGGCCAGAGGAGGGGCTGGCCAGGAATTCTCCGCCCCACCCCGAAGCCCTTCCACTCACCGCATCCTGCCCTCCCGGCTTGGCCTGCGAGACCTGAGCTGGGGGCTTTGTCAGGGTCTCCCTCCAGCAGCGGTCCCCTGACCTCCGGCCTCTGACATGGCCTGGCTGAAGCCAGGCTGTGGTGTCGGGGCCGCCAGGGGCCGGGCCCAGCTGGCGACTGTTTGGCACCCACACAGCCCGCCTAGAGTTTATGCCCTAATATGGTGATGGCCAGCAGCGGCCTGAACAGGGACTGGCCCTCATCAGGACTAAGGAGAGGCCAGAGACCAGGAAACCTGAGCCCTGGAGACCCCCAAAACCCACCCCTGGCACCCCCAGTGATCCAGGCCCTGATTCCCCTTCCTCACAAGGAAACTGGTCTCAGAAAACTCCACCAGTCTGGAACCCAAATGAGCCCAACCCTTCAGGATGGCCTGGGGATTCTGTCCCCAACACAGAGCCCCAGGAGTCTGAACCCCAGCCCTCAATGGCCCATGCCCACTCCGTTCAGGCCTCTCTGCATTCTGCACTGCAGGCAGCCCGGGACCCTGGCATCCCGAACTGCCACCCCACCTACCAACCCCAGCCTGCCAGGGCTGCAGAATCTCCAGCCCCGAGCCCCCCTGCGGTACCGACCGGCTCCCCACTCCAGACACACACTCACACGCAAGGCCCCCTTGGCCCTCTCCCTTCCTCGACATTCAAGGAATTTTTCCTTTCAAATAACCCTGTCAAAGCCCTGGTTATTCCAAAAATGTGAACTGGAGTCCTGCCTGAGGGCTGCGGGGATGGGGAGTGGGTAGGCTCCAGCTGCTATTTTCAGGGGGGCATGGAAGGAAGAAGGAGAGCCGGTGGCCCCAAGTCAGCCAGGACTCTCTGGGGCTCTGCCTCCCACTGCCCAACCAGCTCGGCTGGGACCTCCACGGATGGCCCCATCACCCATCCCCAGCCGGAGCTGCCGGCGGCCCCCATCCCGTCACTGGCTGGCATGATGGGGGGTGGGCGTCACTGAGGGCAGCTGAAGGTTAGACAGGACAGCCGGGCATCAGCACAGAGCAGGTTGCAGCCGGTGCGTGGTAGGGCTCTGACCTTCGCCCAACTTCACAGCAGAGAAGAAATGACCAGAGTCAGTGGCTCAGCCGCCTCCCGGAGACCCCTGGGCTGGTACTGCGCACACAGGACAGGACAATACCTTGCCCTCCACTAGCCCCGTGCCCACCTACCCCCAGGCCCTGCCTGTCGCTCTGCTCTGCTTCCTCTTCCGACCGACCTCGGAGGGCCCCCAGGGCCGGCAGCTCCATCTGGAGCAGAGGCCGACAGGACCCAGAGCTGGGCCAGCCTGCAGTTCCTCCTAGAGCCACTCTGTGGCAGGCATGGCCCACGCTCCCAGGGCCACCGGCGCCAGGAGCAGCCCAGAAGGGACAAACTGGAGGGGAGAAGTAGGAACTCCACACCGTCTGCGCAGTCAGGTGGCCGCCATTCATTGCTTCCGAATGACCTTGGGCAAGTCACCTGCCTTCCACGAGCCTCCGGGGGCTCCTTGGTGACACGGGAAGATCACGGCCACCCCACGGGGCTTGAGGGATGAATGGCATGATGTATGTGAAGTAGGAGCCGGGCCCCAGGGAAGTCTTGCTAAATGGGAGAAGGAGGAAAGGGAGAGGCCCCTGGGCCAGCCAGGTTCCCGTGGCTGATGCAGAATAGCCCGCTCACATCCTCCCCAGCCCAGCCCCAGCTGAAGACTCTGGAAGGCATGTCCAGCGTTCGCCTGCCTCCTGGAGCACGGGGCACCTCGGGCCCCTGTGGGGACGGACCCGAGGACCGGGGAGTCTACCGGTGAGTGACAGTCACCCTCTGACAGGCTCCTCTGTGCCTCGGATCCTAATGGCCCATGGAGGTTATGCAGCTCCCAGCAAGACACGAAGGAGAGAAGGGACAGGTGGGGGAGGGGACACATTCCAAGTGCGTGTGGCAGGTACAGTTCCTCCTGACTCCCTGCTGTCACCCACCAGAACACAACACTGGCTGGCTTTCCCTGGTGCCACCCCACGCCCAGCAGGGCACCCAGGGGCAACATCCCTGCCCCGCATCCCAACCCATCCAAGGCTCAGGGACCCCACCCACAGTCCCAAACCCCATTTCCCACTTCTGGGCACCCCTGGCCTTGGCGTGGCTCCAGGTTCTGCTTCAACAGGGGCAGGCCTTATCATCCTGGGCGGCACCAGGCGGACGGGGAAAGGGAGGACTGAAGTGACCCTGAGTGTCCTTGGACAGGCTCCTCAGGTCAGAGGCTCTGGCTGGTCATCTGTAAACCAGATGTCATCCCTGCTTTTTTGAGGGTGGCTTTTTGTCCCCAACAAATTCTCCCTGAGCACATGCATGTGAACATTTGGGGTGTCACGAACAAAACAACCCTAGCACCTGCCCTCACTGAGTCAAGGACTCAGAAGGACCCTAGTTCAGAGCCCAGCATGAGATGGGGGAGGACAGGCAGAGGGCAGAGGAAGGAGCCCACGGAGCTGAGCTGATTGGCCCCAACCGGGGACAGGGCAACTGCTGTGTGATGGTGGGCAGGTAACCCACCTCTCTGAGCTCCAGTCTCCCTGTGTGCACTGCAAGGATAAGTGATTCCTGCCCTGGATGCCAGATGACATGACAGACGGCCTTGTGGAAGCATCCAGAGCTGTAACGAGGCAGGGTGCTGGGATCCTGCAGGGAAGGTGACCTCAGGGAAGCAGCCCTCCTCACCCCAGTCACCTCCCAGCAGGAGGAGCTGGGCCCAAAGTCACACTGAGGGCAGGAGGCTGGGGCTCCAGTCCTCCCTGTCCGCCCCCAGGCAGAGAGGCTGTCTCGGCGGCCCAGGGCTGTGCAGTGTCAGGTTATATTTAGCCTGGTGGTGGCGACAGGAAGATGCAGCAGGAGCTGCTCCTGGCCAGGGGCCACCGTGTCACTAACACCACTCTCATGGGCAGCCGGGGGCCTAGGGAAGGCCAGGGACATTGCACGCCCAGGGGACAGAGCAGGGAAGCCTGAGAGGCCAGCCAGTGTGTGTGTGTGTGTGTGTGTGAGTGACAGAGACAGAGAGGCCTCTGCCCCTGACTCCAGGAGCTGAGCAAAGCACAATGCCCACCACAGAACAAGGGTTGGGGAGCCATGATACAGGCTCCCCTTCCCCAGCCCTTACAGCCTGACATCTTCCCAGGGATTCATAGGGTCATAGAGAGGGCCTCAGGGGCCTCTGTGCAGTGGTCCCAACTGCCACCCCCGCCCCTGCAAACCCACAGCCTGTGGCCTGCCTGTGCCACCTTTCCCCAGGGACACTGGAACAGCCTCAAGAGAAGAAGAGTCCTTTCTAGACAAGTTCCGGGTCCCAGCCCCATCGACCTCCTGGGACACAGCCACACGTCTATAAGCTGGGAGCCATGACCTCTGAAGCCTTGGGAAGGTGAAACTAGGCCACGTTCACGTGCGGAAGGCTGCTCAACAGCTCTGTTCTCCAGAGCTCTTTCTCCTCCTCCAAGCTCTACCTTCCCCCTCCTACTTCCTGGAGTCTGCCCCTCCACTCCCACCCCGCCAGAATCCTCCAGAAATCCCCCTGATCCCAGCCAACTCAGACCTTTCAGCTCACCTTCCCTCCCACCCCTGCTGGGGCCCACTAGCTGCCTGAGCCCCTTCAGTGCACCCCAGCTTCACCTGGCGCTCCCACTCCCAGAGCCCCAGCCCTCCTCCCTCCAGCTCCTGCCATCCCGCTAGGACCCACAGGGCTCCCATCTACAAAGACATTACTGACTGCTCCATGTGGCCCCTGTGATGTTTCTCTTTGAGAATTTCTAAAACTATATCTCTAATTTCAGAGATAATTGTATACTGGCTTCTGGGGTGAGCTTCCTTCTTCCCAGCATCCCCACCCAAGACAGAGCCCTGAGGCCAGGGCCGGGCTGGCTTCACAGGAGGTACGGTTAAGCAGGTGTGCAAGGACTGGTCCTCAGAGCAGTAACTTGCCCATAGGTGGGTGTGAGCAGGGCGATCTCCCCACCCTGCAAGCTCCCTTTCAGATCCAGGGAGACTAACTGGCCTTTCACAACGGAATTTACCCATTTCAAACCCATCCTGAGTCTAGACAGTGGCTGGAACCACGGTGACAATCAAGGTGTCTTTTGTGGAAGTGCTATTAAAACTTACCAACAGAATGCAGGGGCGCCTGGGTGGCTCAGTCACTTAAGTGTCGGCCTTCAGCTCAGGTCATGATCTCAGGGTCCCGAGATCGGGCCCCATGTCGGGCTCCCTGCTCAGCAGGGAGTCTGCTTTTCCCTCTCCCTCTGCCCCTCTCCCCTGCTCATGTTCTCTTTCTAGCTCGCTCTCTCTCAAAAAAATAAATAAAATCTTTAGAAAAGAAAAAAGAATGGAACATGAAGGCTGGTGGTCCAGGAACCAGGACAGGGGACCAGAGCAGGAACCTCAAACGCGTGGTGCTCCTGAACCTCGACCCTTACCGGCACTCTTCACTGTGATTCCCACACAGCCTGCCACGGGGCAGCAAGGGCACATGGCCAAGGTCCAACAGGAAACAACCTAGGGTTCCTGCCCACCTCCAGAATTCTGCACCCACCTTGGCTCCCAGTGTACCCCAGAGAGTCAGGGGGCGCCTTGAGCACACCCACCCCAATTCCGCTCTCCCATCCATCCCTCGGTCAGTCATGGGGAGAGCTGTAATCCCTCCAGGACTCACCCAGCTCCCAGGACGCTGGGACGTTCCAAAGAACAAATCCAAGTGCAAGTGGAACGTCCCACCAGCAAAACATGTGGCAATGACCCAAACATAGACAGAGAAAACCAGCATTATCTGCAAATGATAGGATCATCTCCCCAGAGAACCAACAAAATCAAAAGATAAACAATTAGAACAAATAAGGGAGCTCAGTGAGGCTGCCAGATGCAAAGTCAGCCACGAAAGGCAGTATTTCCACCAGCACAGCGATGGGAATAGGTAGTCAACAATAAAGTCTCTCTCTCGTAATATCAACAAAAACTGTAAAGTAACTAGAATTGACGAAGAAAACACAAAGCCTGCGGGCCGGGCCGGGAGGACGGGGGGAGGGGGGTGGACTTTAAACTAATAAAGGGCACAGAAACTATCTGATAAATGGAGAAACAGTCCAGGCTCTTGGATGGGACGAATATTATATCGATGTCCGTTCTCCCCAAATTAATCTATAAAACTAATCTAATTCCAGTCAAGAGTCTAGTGGGGTTTTCTTTCCCAGAACTCGAGATACTTTCTGTAAAGCTCATAAGGAAGAAGAGAGGTCTGTAAACACCCAAGTCAATATTGAAGAAGAAGAAGAAAGAGGGAAGATTTGGGAAGATTTGTCTTTCAGATTAAGACTACTAAATGCGGGGCGCCTGGGTGGCTCAGTGGGTTAAGCCACTGCCTTCGGCTCAGGTCATGATCTCAGGGTCCTGGGATCGAGTCCCGCATCGGGCTCTCTGCTCAGCAGGGAGCCTGCTTCCCTCTCTCTCTCTCTCTGTCTACTTGTGATCTCTCTCTGTCAAATAAACAAATAAAATCCTTAAAAAAAAAAAAAAAGACTACTAAATGCCACTGTTGTTCTCCTAGTGTGGTTCTGGTGCAAAACAGACAAATAAATGTTTAGAACGGAACAGGGAGCTCAAAGACAGACCCATGGATAGATGGGCAAGTAGCTTACGATGAAGGTGGCCCCACGAACCATTGGAAAAGAACGGGCTGTTTACTAGGTGTGTTGGGAACATTGGCTCACTATGCGGAAAAAAATACAACTTGATCCGTACTCGACACCACAGAGGGAGGCTCAGGATGGATGAAAGCCAACCGAGAAAGGAAAAACAATTAAATTAATAGAAGAAAACGGACCCCCTGCAACCTCAGGATGCTGAAGTTTTTCTTAAACAAAACTTCCAAAGCCCAAACAAACCTGAAGAATATTAACTTGTATCATTATGAAGTGTCTCAGTTGGGCAAGTTTCACAGATGAATGAATGGGAGAAGATACTTGCAACATCTCAAGTCAACAGGAATTACCATCTGGAATCCATGTGCTGAATATTTAAATATAAGCATTTGTATTTCTAGAATACAGAAGCAACTCCTGCAAATCGCCAAGAACAAAGGACGGCGGCTTCGCTAGAAAAGTGAGCCAGGACACAAGCAGACCACTCTCAGGGAAGTCAACGGGAAAAGCGATCAAGCCTGAGGTGCCGGACTCACACAGTATCAAAGAAATGCAAATTAAGGCAGCAAATTATCACTCTCACCTATCAGATTGGCAAAAATTAGAAAAGTGGATAATGCCAAGTGTGGCAGGGCTACAGGGCGGGGCCGCCATGCTGGTGCCCAGTGTGACAGTGCTTAGTTGAATTAAGTGTCCACATACCGCCGCCATCCAGCAATTCCACCCCTGGGGATGCGACCCAGCGACGTCCTCCCAGGAGCCCAAAAGGAGCCGTGGCTCGGGATATACACTGCAATGTTATTTATGGAGGAAATGTGGAGATGGCTGCCCAGGAGAGCGGGCAGGTAAACTGAGGCAGGTAAACTGAGGTCGGCACACGCCATCAAGTATGAAGCTGGGGGTGGGGGTGCCTGGGCGGCTCAGTCTCCTGAGCATCTGACTTCAGCTCAGGTCATGATCTCTGGGTCCTGGGATGGAGCCCCGTGTGGGCTCCCTGCTCAGTGGGGAGTCTGCTTCTCCCTCTCCCACCACACCTCCCCCAGCTCATGCTCTCCCTCAAATAAATAAATAAAATCTTAAAAAAAAAAAAAAAAAAAGACTGAAGCTACAGACTAGATGTCGAGTAACAACTGGATGGACTTAAAGGCACACTCCCGTGGAAGGAATGTAAGCACCAGAATATAACATAGCACGTCTCGTTTACACAAGTTAAACCTGCACATATCCAGACAAAATACACATTTCGCGAGAATAAGTGCAAACAACACACTCCCAGCAAGTACATCTGAATGGTTGCCTAAGGGAAGGGTAATGGGGCCGGGGAGCGAGATAAGAAGAAAAGTGAAATGAAAGAGAGAGAACAGGAAGCGGGCGGCACACAAACGTATGGCTTCAGTGATTTGTGGGAGAGGCAGGAGCCGGGGCCAGCAGAAGCCTGGAGAAGGACAGGGAGAGGCGAGCAGGGTCTCAAGCAGGGGCAGGGCACAGCTGATGGCCACGCAGGTGCAAGTCTGGAACTGAGCCAGACACTGTTCCAAGTCACTGACTCCCGGCAGAGGGCTTCTGCACTGCCCACCGCATCCATTCCATTCGTCCGTTCCTTCCTTCCTTCCTTCCTTCCTTCCTTCCTTCCTTCAGCAAGTATGTACGGAGCTCCAGCGAGCACTAGACAGGGATACGACAGAGAACAAAACACGACTGCTCTCTGTCCTTGCGGAGCTCATAATCTAGCAGAGGGATGCCAGACACGCCCACCTCACCCAGAACTTGAGTGAGGGAGAGTATGGCCAAGAAGACACTTCCTGGCCCTCAGGGTACTTCTAGTCCCACAAGCATGTGACCTGAAGGGAGAAGGGACCCATCTGAGGCCAACCACAGTTCACAGCAGGGAGACCTGCATGGGCCCCTAGACTAAGGACAGGAGGGGACCTGGAGGGACAGCAGCTCATCCAGAGGCTCTAACAGTCTTGTCACCTGTCCTAGGTATCCCACCACAGACCCTCTTCAGGCCTTCCTGCCCAGGTCAGGGAGGAACATTTCTCTTAAAGTCCCTCACACGAAAGAGCTGATTTCCACATTCCTCCCTGCATACAGGGGAGGGTGAAGAGAGAAAACACGTCTTTCAAAAACAAGTCTCATGGGGCGCCTGGGTGGCTCAGTGGGTTAAATCCTCTGCTTTTGGCTCAGGTCATGGTCTCAGGGTCCTGGGATCGAGCCCCACATCAGGCTTTCTGCTCGGCGGGGAGCCTGCTTCCCCCCACTCTCTCTGCCTGCCTCTCTGCCTACTTGTGATCGCTGTCTGTCAAATAAATAAATAAAATCTTTAAAAAAAAAAAAAAAAAACAAAGCTCATTCTCCACCCAAACCAAAGGTTCCCCTGATGGAGGCATTTGGGGCAGCGTCAGAGGAGATGTTTAAGTGTAAAAGAGCTTTCTTGGAACCTCTCAAGTCACACCACCCTGGAAGCCACTTCAGGGCAGCAAAGAGGCTGAGTCTCCCCCCATCTCACACCCCCACGCTGGCCCTCCCGATGCCCACAGCCCCCCTCCCCAGAGCCCAAGGCCACTGTCAAACTTTGCTCTCACTGCAGATGACGATGTTCTGCACAAATATTTACACAGCTCCTCTCCGGGGGCGACGGCAGACACAACATGGAGGAGCCACCCTTCCGACACTCTCCAGACCCCAGAGCAGGCTAGAAGTGGTGGACACCCTCAGTCCTGGCAGACTGACTCACCCCTGCACTGGGGCTGGGCCAGGAAGCTCCCAAGCAGGCCAGGGCACCCTAGTCCAGCACAGGAATGACACTTCCCTCGGGCCCTTGGAGAGAAAGTGCTGGCTGGGCATAGCAGAGCCCCTCAGGCCCCTATGCCTGGCTCCTGGCAACCATGCAGGGACAGGGGAAGGGGCAGGGGCTCTCACTGGTGCCATATCCAAGCCGCTCAGGCCTTGAATGGAGGCCCAAGGCCCTCCTGAGGCTTCCACCCCCCAAGAAGGGTGCTACCTGTGTCCACCCTCATTGCCCTGGGGATCACTCTGGTCTGCTCCATCGCAGGGACACAGGACACACCTAGGGACCCACCTCCATCTGATCTGCCTAGGTACCCAACTATGCACAATTCCTTCATGGGCAACCAAATTGATGGGGGTCTGGGAGCCTGAGGATCACGACCTGACAGGGCAGAGGGGGTGGCTGTCTGAGCTTGGGGAGGGATTGGCCAGGATGGAGTAGAGCGGAGTGTGGGAGTATCACAGTGAGGGGTCTGATGTCAGGGGACAGGGAGGAAATGGGGAAATAGCCTGGGGTACATGGAGGGTCGCTTGTGCCAGAAGCGACCGCCCAAGCACCGGGAAGCTGAGGTCTGAGTCTGGGGACCACAGACCAGTGAGTCTGGGGCCACCGCAGGGGCTCTGGCTCCTTAGGGGCACCAGGGACCCTGGAGAACAGGCTGGCCCCTGGTCTCCACCCCTCCCCCAGCCCACAGCTCAGCTGTTGCAGTGGGGGCCCTCTGACCCTGTTACCATGGCAACCGGCCTGCAGCTGGAGTGGAGAAGCGACAGACTCTTCTCTAGAGACACCCCCATCCCCACCCACGCACAGGCTCCTAGGGACACGGGGACAAGGAGACCAGGCCAGAACAGGCAGAGAGAGAGACAGATTTCCAGATACAGCCTGGGGGGGCAGAGGAAGAGAGGCAAGAAGGAAGGCTCGGGGGTGCCAAAGGGAGGGAAGAAGAGAGACAGGTGCAAGGGGAAGGAGATAAAAGACCGAGGCGGCAGGAGTTGGCGGGGAGGCCAACACTGGGAGACAGAAGAGGAGCAGACAAGCGGCTGCTGGACTCCGTCTCTGGGGCTGGACTCCGCGGGAGGCGGGGCGTAGGGGAGAACAAAGAGCAGAGAGAACAAAAGGGACCTGAGTAGGGCACCTCCCCGAGGCCCCGCAGGTGAGGGAGCAAGGGAAGAGGAGCCCTGCTCCAAGGGACCCACAGCCCCTTCTCGGGCCACGTAGGGACACAGGTGCACAGCAGCAGCAGCACCTGCCACCAGGACCCGGCCCCGGGGACGACCGCCTGCCATCCCTGTCCCCAGTTCCACCTTACTCTGGGCCAGATCTGACGTTAAGGGGCACAGATACAGGGCCCGGGAGTCTCTCCCTCTGGCTCACACCCGCCCTCCACCCCCAGTCCAGCCTCCCCACCCCCCAGCAATCCCAGCACCTAAATAATGGGGCTGTCTGGCTTCAGGCCCTGATACTGCACAGAGCTAGACCAGAGGCACCGACACGGCACAGCTGGCCACAGTGGCGCCTGCCAGCAAGAGGCCTCGCCTCCTTCCCAGCCACCCACCTCCCTGGGGCGGAAGCCCAGGAACCCACTCTCCTGTGGCTGGCCCAGGCAGAGACCAGAAAAAGGCCTGGACAGAAACAAGGGCCACTCGGGCATCCCTGGCCTCTGCCTCCCTACCCAGCCCACGCACAAAGGTGTGAGCTCCCGTGTCCGTGCAAACATAGCACAGGCCGGGCCCCAGGGATTCGCCCAAGGGACTAAGCATTTTGAGGCAGAGGGAAGGGAGGCAGAGGGAGCCTGCCTCCCAGACCTCAAGTACCAGGACAAATGGGGGACAAGGCCAGCCTGTGGCCCAACAGGAGAAACTAGGTGAGAGCAGACAAGAGGGCAGGCAGAGACGACTTTCTGGGTGGCAGCCCCATTTGGAGAAGTAACTGGAAGAAGGAAACAATCTGAGCTTGGGCAGGGGGCCTGGATTCTAATCCTACTTTGTCCACTGATTAACTGGTAACTGGACCTCTGCTTCTCAGTTTCTCCGTCAGTAACACAAGTGGGCTGGATTAAGTGATCCTCGAGGTCACCAAGATCCCATGTTAGCATCTCTGCAGGAGGTGTCCCATGGCTATCTTTGCCCAAAAGAGCCTCCCTGGGGCAAGAAGGAGGGCTCCCCAAACACTACGGGGAAGACAGAAAAACCCAGGTCCCTGTTGCCAAGGGGCTGGGCAGGCACACTATCCTAGAAGTAGAAACAGGCTCAAGGCAGTAACCAAGTTCCCATATCACACACTTTCTGGTGTTAGACCTGAACCCGGGACGTAGGCATCTTCATTCTTTTCATTATACCGATGGTTTGTGAACTTCCAAAATAAAATTGTACATAAAGTAACGTGCAGTATATAATCTGCCTGTAACTACTTGGGGTCATTTCTCATAGGTGACAGCAGAGTGAGAACGGGAAGGGCTCCGCTCAGGACAGACATGGTTCCATCCCTCAGCTCTGCCACTTTCTTTCTAGCTGTGTGACTTTGGGGAAGTTTCTTAATTTCCCCGAAGTTCAGTTTCCTCATCCATAAAATGGAGATAAAAATAGTACGTACGTCCCAGAGTTGTGAAGATTCCACGAGATAATGTGAGTGAAACATTTAGCCGGGCATCCAGTACTGGGAGCCGCCCACCCCTGCTAGCTAGCACTCCACGGCCCAGCAGATATAAAAACAGATCTGCTCTGATAATGGTTCTGGGGAGACTGTAGTGAAAAAAACAAAACAAAACAAAACAAAACAAAAAACACAACGGAAGGCCTTGCCCTCGGAGTTTGCATCTGGTCTCCCCGGCTCCTGCCTCCCAGCCTGAATCCCACTTTTCTTTAAGCAAACTCTCTTTCACAGGGCCCCAGGGATAGTGCCCCCTCTGATGCTGTCCAGGAAAGTCACAGGCCATACAGGCCTGCGGAAACAGGGCCGTGGAGGGAGGCAAGCCTTTACAGGGCAGCGCAAGGTGACTCTGAGCACATGTTTACAGGACAGGTGCACACGGACGGCTGGCTCACTTTGTCCGCCAAGGCAGACTGCCGTGTGCAGCAGGTACGCTCCCTTCCCGCGGTAACCTCACCTGGCTAGTCCACTGCTCCATCTAAAAGACCCTGGGGCTGCACCTGGCTCACAGGGGTTCAGTAAGTGCTCGTCAGTGACACACAGTGAGTAGCAGTTTGGGTGCCCAGGACCAGTCCAGTGGCACTTCGGGAGCCACCTCGCCAGCCCTCGGATACCTGCCAGCCTTCGAAAGCCTTTTCATTGCCCTCCTTGAGCAGAGCGCACCCCACCCAGGGCAGGCACAGCGCGGGGAGCAGCCCCGCCCCGGGCGCTGTTTATCCACTGTCCGGAAGCCCCGAGCAGCTGGCCTGGGAGGCGGCGGCTGAGCGGAGACACCTGGTGCGGGGAGGGGCTGGTGGGCGGGCGCTCAGTAGATGAGACAAAGGGAACTGAGGTTGTGGGGAGAGGCACACACCTCCCGCCAGGCGCTGTTTAAGCAAAGAAGAGAGAGGGGCAGGAGAAGGGCAGCGGAGAGCCAGCCAGAGTCCTGCAATCCCTCCCCCAGCCTCGCCCTCCGTAACATCTCCCAGACCAATCACCTGGGAGGGGCTGCCCTAGAGTAGCTGGAGGCCTGTGGCCCGCCGGAGGTGGGCGCCCAGCTGCCAACCTGACCTTCTAAGCCTGACTCCGTCCACACACCTGCCATCCCAGCCCCGTCAAACTCCAGCCCACCTACCTCAACCTGCCCACGTTTGTCTCGGGAGGGAGAAACCGAAGGCGCCAGACGCACAGCCAAACAGACCCCTGGCCACCCCGAAAATTATCCCGCCAGAGTGCGTGAGGGGAGGAGACCAACGCCGTCCTGCAGCCCCAATGCCCAGCCCGTGCCTGCCACCTGACCCACAGCAGTGGCCTCCGATGGGGTCACGTCCCCAGGGGACTCTCCTTGTCTCCCCCTCTACCCTCTGGCCTCCGGGATCCCGCTGTCCTCTCCCCCGCCCCCCACAGCCCCGCCCCCGCCCCTCGTGGCCCCGCCCCCGCCCCTCGCGGCCCCGCCCCTCGCCGCGGCCCCGCCCCCGCCTACCATCCTTCCGGTAGAAGGCGATCTCCACTTTGCGCTCCTCCGCGCCCAGCAGGGCCTGCGCGATCTGCGCGGCCGCACGGCGCTGCGTGCGCGGCCCGTGCAGGAAGTCGCAGGTGCAGGGCCGCTGCATCACCTCGGCCCGCGAGTAGCCGCACAGCTCGCAGAAGCCGTCGTTGCAGTAGATGACGGCGCAGTTCTCCACCCGAGCGTTGGCGATGATGAACTTGCGGCCTGGGGGGCGGGGATGAGCAGACACGTGAGCAGGGACCCCTGCCTCGGGGGCTCCTAGCCCTTTCCCCGCATTCTCTTGTCACACACAGCCACCCGCCCGGGGACTCCCCGCCCCAGGGAGCACAGCGAGGACGGGGGTCCCCAGCAGGGGGCGACGCAGCTGTGCCCCCGACACAGGTGCCTCGGCCGACCCAGCCAGGCAACTCGCCCCCTCCCCCGTCCGTCCCGCGGGCTGGCTGCGTGGCTTCCCCCAGGCAGCCTGCCAGCGGCCCCCCGCCCCCTCCGCGACCGGGGCCGAGGCCAGCCTGGGCGGGTGTCAGCAACGCGTGTCAGCAGCCGCGGCGTACGGATAAACACTGGGCCTGGAGAGGGAGCCTGAGAAGGGCCAGAGATGGCGGCCAGCCTTCCCTTTGCATCAGGTCCTCCGGCTTCTCTTCCTGACCCCTGCTCTCTAGACACGGGGCGGGGGGGGGTGGGGGTGGGGGGGTGCCTCACTGAGCACTCCTTACCCGGAGGGATCCTTAGGAAATCATTCTCCCGAATATCTGCGGACCCAGCAGGTCAGTACTTCCCCGGACTTCCGCGCCCCTCCAAGGGCAGTCAGGGGCTGGAGAGTAGGCTCTCCAAAGGGGACGAGGGACGTACCACGTGAGCACCTGCGATGCTTTTTCTCATTTAATACTCCGACGACCCCATAAGGTACTCATCATTATCTTTGTTTCTTAGAGGAAGAAACTGAGGCTCGAAAGAAGTTCAGAGCCATGCCCACATCCTGCAGCTTGTAAAGGAGCCAGCTTTTGAAGCTAGGTCTGGCAGGAGAAGAAATACACTGAGGGTCACAGGCAGAAACCCAAGGTCATAGGGAGCAAGGAAGGGAACCCGCAGCTCCAATGCCTGAAAATACAGGAACCAGGGATGGACCTGAGACAGTGGTCCACTTGTAAGAAGACAGATCCAGGAAAGGGAACTGCCTGGCGGGAAGTGAGGCACCATCAAGGAGAGGTGCCCCATAGACCCATTTCAGCTAGACGTGGCTCCCCCCAACACCTGCCCCAAGACCCAGGCTGGCAGGTGAGCCACAGACAGGCAGCAGACCCAGCTAGTGCCAGGGAAGATGCCCTGGGATAAGAGCTTTTTATAAACACAGAAGTTTCCGGCCACTTTGGCCTTTAATGCTGGGGCTTTGGGTGGCAGCTGGAACTCTGCCCTCTCCCCTTCCAGGGGACACAGCCCTCCGGCTGCAGCCCTGCGCAATCCCATGGGCAAGGGTTGCAGCTACAGCAGCAACCCCCCTCCCCTCACCAACCCGGGGAGGCTGCTTTCCTAAGCCCTCCCTTACCCTGGCTCCAGGAAGTTACTTTTTGAAGTTGGGTCATCTTTAGGTCAGTTCACCAGGCCCCCAAAACTCCCAGGCAGCCAACGACCTCAGGAGTCAGGGTTCCCTGTCCCATGGAAAGACCCCTGACTTGGCCTCCAACTCCCCCTGAGCCCAAGGCAGTTCAGACTACCAGCCACACACATCAGCTTTGGAGAAGAGAAATCAGCTCCCAGGCCCAGAGAGAGAAGAGAGAGTTTCTTCGAAGGCAGGCCCTACCCCCACCCCTTCCCGGAGCTCCTGGAATACCACTAGAGAAGAGCCCCAAATGGCTCCTTCGGCCACCCTCTCCTTTCCAGATGTGGAAACAGATTCTGACAAGGAAGAGAGTCACTCAAGGTCACATGGCAGTCAGTGGCAGAGGTGGGGCCAGAAGCCGAGCCCCCAGATCCTAACCCAGATTCTTTCTAGACCTAGCTCCTCAGCCTTCTGGAGCTGGTGAGAAGGAAAGACCCCACTTGTGGCCCCCCACCACGGTCACAGTCTCCTCCTCCCCCTCAGGATCACCTTGTTCCTCTGCTTCAGACAATGCTGCCCATAGAACTGATCCCTCCCTCCCCCCTACCACAGTTACAAGCACACGCTGTGCTGTGCTCACAGGGTCACGGGCAAGGAATGTCACCCGCTCCCTGCTCCCAGGGCCCTTGGCAGTCACACCCACCATGGCACATGCAGCCTTGGAGACAGACACACGCGTGCTGGGAGGATCAAACACACACCAGAACATTCACCTAGCCTGGGACACTTCTGGAAGCCTCCCCTACTGGGCCAGCCTTAGGGGTGCTGTGGCCCCCATAAACGGCTCAGGACAGGAAAATCAGCAATATAGGGGCACTGCCTTGGGCCTGTTAGATCGTTGAAGCCCCGCTTCAGGCCATGACACACTCTCACCTGGGAGTCCACAGTTCATAGCTCTGTCGAAGATTCCTCCCCACTGCCCATGCAGGACCAAACTCACGGGTGACACACACACACATATCCCGAGAGCAGGTTAGGCACTCACTCTAAGTTCTTGGCTCTCAGCCTCTCAAAAACACAGTCAAGACCGCTCAGGCACAGTACTTAGTATCTCACGGTTGGGACCCTCTACCTTTTCCTGTCCCTGCCCCCACACAGCCCCATCCACACCCAGGCACTGGGAGTTAGGGATACCTGCACACTTGAGATGTCACACACACTCCCGGATCCCAAAAGCCTGAGCTGAACCTCCCGCCCTGCAGCCCAATACAGTCCCCTTGGCCCCAAACCCACGCCCCCGGCACCAAGCCTTGCCCTCACGACCCCTGGCCCGCGGCTTGAGGCCAACAGCCCCCACTGACTCGCACTAGCCCAATGCACACGGCCTCGGGCACGCCCCTCCATTCACACTCGGGAGAACTCGGCCCGCCCCCAGCGCCCCCTCCCCGCCGGCCCCCTCCCCCACTCACTCTGGCCCTCAAACTTGCGGATGATGGTGTCCAGGAAGGTGTTCTGCGGCGCGACATGGCCCCTCCGCACTGGCATCCTGAGCCCATGGGCGGGCCGGGCGGGCCCCCACCCACCCCGGCCCGGCCCGGCCCAACACAGGCTTCGGGTGGCCCGGCCCGGCCGTGATCCCCGCACCCCGCGGCCAAGCAGAGCACGGGCGGGGCCGGGACTGGGTTGCGGGAGCGGGGTCCCCGCTCGGCTCCCGGCTCCTGACCGCGGGCCGGGCCTGGAGCCGCCTGAGCTCGGGCCGCCCGGCCGCCCGCACACCTGTCTGCCGGCCCCCGCCGAGCTACCGGCCCCGCTCCGCCGCGTCCCCGCGCTGCGCTCCGCCCGCCCGAGCGCCGGGCTCCCGGGTCCCGCCCGCCGCGCCGACAGCCGCTCCGGCGCCCGAGGCTCCGGCTGCGCCTGCGGCTCGGCCCGGCGGCGGAAGGGTTAACGCGGCGCGCGCCCCTCGGGCTCCAGCCCCCGCCTCCCGGCCCCCTCCCTCCCGCCGCGCGCCCGCAGCACCGCCCTCCCCCCCCCACACACCCCGCGCTCCCGCCCTTCCCATTGGCTGAGCAGCGCCAAGGGCTCCCCCACCCCAGCTCCTCGCTCAGCCCTGGAGCCCCCTGGACTCGCGCGCTCCACAGAGGGGGAAGGGGCCCCTAGGTAGGGGAACAGTGAGGACAGGTGCGACGACTGGCCTTGAGAAGGCCAGGGAGGGGACTGGGGGTTCCACCCCCACCCCCGACTGGAAGGGCTGAGGAACCTGACTTGGGGTGTGCTGGTCCCTTAATACCCTGGTCGCCCACCACGCCAAGCCCCTCTGGGTACACACAACATGCCCTCAAAGTCTGATGTAGGTGACACGGGCCAGACCTGGGCCCTGGGAGGACAAGCCCAGGGTCAGGGGAGACCCGGGAAATGCAAAGGGCAAGATAATCCCTAGGCCCCGGGTGGGGCGCGATTTGAAATAAGGCCGGGTGAGACCGGAGAGGGACGCACCTTGAGCAGGGGCGACCTCCCAATACACACACACACACACACACACACACACAAACACACACACACGCACAGAGCTCCCCGGGGTCATTCGGGGTCCCTCCTGCACAGAGAGGTAACATTCTGACACGAGTTGCGGCCTCCTAGCTTCGGGATCAAAGATAGGCCCCTGAGCGCGAGGTTCCAGCTTGGGGATCCCCTTGTGCTCCCTCCCTCTGCAGCGCGGGCCCTCGGTGCAGGCCCAATCCGTGGCGGGCTCGGGGCCCTGCGGCGTTGCGGCGGCCCAGCCCCTCGGAGAACCCTGGCCTAGCCGCAGGCCCCTCCCCCCCGGCCAGCTGGCTCGCTCCAGCTGCAGCTCCCTTATTTAGGCAACGAGGCCTGAGGATGCTCAAGGGCAGGCAGGGTGTCTGCCCGCTGCCTGCCCACCGCCTGCCTGGGTCTAAGGGAGGGTCTCTGGGGCGCGGTGTCCGTGGCCTGAGCAGCCAGGCAGGGCCCTGCGAAGGCCAGGGCAGTGGGGGGAGAGTGTTGACAGCTGAGCGGGCCGGTGGGGAGGCATGGGCAGCTGAGCGGCCAGCCCAGCCGTGGGTCCCCTCCCCTGCAGCCCAGATCTGAGACCCGGCTAGATGGATGGGGCCATGTGGGGGCCCCTGAAGGCTTGCAGCTGCCTCTGTCCTTGGAGCAAGGGGGTGGGTCTTGTCACCCTGGAGAACCATCATGGGTGTAGGGGGAGGGGAGGAACAAAGGGCAAAGAAGAAGCAGAGTCTGGAAGGAGAAAGGCCCAGAGGACGAGGTCTTGGTGAGACCACCCTACCCAGACTCTCACCTTCCACCCAGGAGCAAAAAGATGAAAACACTGGGGCCAGACAGGGCCATTGGCCAGCAGATGACACCTCCTTTTTATTTGCTGGTGGGTGGGCAGTGACTCAGGGAGGCAGCCAGTGGGAGAGAAGGAGGTGGCTCCACCAGCTGATGCTAAAAAAGACCAGAGGCTCTTGCCTGTACAGTCATCCCCTCGGCCCTCACCTCCCTCCAGCAGCTCCCTCGCTCCAACATGCCCTGGGCCTTCCATAGCACGACTCCCCTTCCTTTGTGACGGGGCATCTGGGTCCTGCCCTGCGCCTCCCCACCCCGCGACCACTCCTGAATGCTGGGTTGCCTGCCCTAAGTCCAGGCTGATTCCGGTTTGAGTTGGGCGCCTTCCCCTCCAGGCTGGGGAATTGAGAGAGCCGGGAAGGGCCTGCAGCGAGGACAGGCACCAGGAGAGAGGACATGGATGGGGGGACATCTGCAGCATTCCCTTATTTCCAGACTAAGGCCAAAGGAAGGGAGCTGGTCATCTGGCCTGGCCAGCTGTCCACACTGTGGTACCATGTTCCCGGAACAGGCCTCTGCTCTCATCCCATGGGAGGATGAAGAAATCAGAGGGACCCTTGATTCCCCAAAAGAGAAAAGACCAGACAGAGTAGCCCTCCTCCTGAGTGTAGAGGCAGGTGAGAAGAGGCCTGTTCCATCAGGCTAAGGAGAGGCAAATCTATCTTTCTCTCTCTCTCTCTCTTTCACACACACACACACACACACACACACACACACACACACACACACACAC